>NW_026126651.1:4187500-4212500 GCF_943737965.1 Phodopus roborovskii
AACCATGGTTGAGCAAATGTCTCTGTGGTAGCATGAAGCATATATTGGGTGTGTGCCCAAGAGTGGTATAGCTTGATCATGAGGTAGATTAATTCCTATTTTCCTAATGAAAACTGATTTTCATAGAAGTAGCATTCCCACCAGCAATGGATGAGTGTTCTGCCTTTCCACATTCTTTCCATCATGAGCTGTCTTTTGTTTTATTGATCTTGGCCATTCTGTCAGGTAGAAAATGAAATATCAGAGTACTTTTTATTTGCATTTCCCTGATCTTAAGTATGATGAACATTTCTCAGTCATTTGAGTTTCCCATTTTGATAATTTTCTTTTTAGATCTGTAGCCAGTTTTTAAATTGGGTTATTTGTTTTCTTAATATCTTTATATGTCTTAGATATTAGCCGTTTATCAGATGTGTAGTTGGTAAAAATTCCATTCTGTAGCCTGCCACTCTGTCCAAATGATGGTGTCCTTTGCCATGCAGAAGTGTCTCAGTTTTATGAGGTCCCATTTATTCATTGTTGATCTTAGCGCCTGTGCTAATGGTGCTCTGTTGAGAAAGTCTTCTCCTGTGAAGCAGTTAGTTCAAGGCTACTTCCCATCTCCTCTTCTATCAGGTTCAGCATATCTGGCCTTACGTTGAGGTCTGTGATCCATTTAGGGGTCAGTTTTGTACAGAGTTGTAAGTATTTTATTTATTGAGTCAGAGTCTTTCTCTGAGCCCGGATGTTGGTAACGAAAGCTCATCCATCTTGTCACTTTATTCTAGGGATCTATGGTTTCTTCCTCTTGATATCTGGGATAATAAGTGAGCACCACTTCTGCCCACCTTTCACATGGGATCTGGGGATTTGAACCCTAATCCTCACACTTCCACAAGAAGCCGAGCATCCAGAGCCCCCTTGTGGGATTTACCATCTTCTGTCTCATGTAAAGCATTTTCTGCATTGACTGTTGTGTGTCCTCTGTTGGAATGATTCTGATTCAGGGGAGTTATTCCTTTGATACCACAGGGCATATGAGTAGGCTTCATTTGGGACACCATCTTTCCCCAGCATTGTAATAGTTTCAGGTCATTGCTATGGGTCAATAAAACACCAGCCACTTTCACACTAAGATGCAGCAAGATTCACTGTGAGTTTATTTGTAATATTGACTGGAATCTGCTCAGTTCCTGAATGTTGAAGTAAAAGAGAATATCTACAGGGGAAACAAATAAACTACCTTCATTTATTGGGATCTACAGATTATCAAGTAAAACACTAGGGATGGCTGTGTTTATATATACACAGTGTTTGTACATGCACATATCAGCCCTAGCAAACTGATACCTGCTCTATGCACAGGGAAATCTTGAAATATTTAATTTTATTCTCCTGTTTAAATCATTACAAATAAACTGATGAGGTAGGCACTATTATCACTGCTTTTATCGCTAATAAAACGGCTTCTAGGAAGACATTGTGTTTATCTAAGATAGAAAGCTAGTATTTTTCATTATCCCTTCATCTACTTGTTCCATTTTAAAATCATCCATTATGTAATCATACAGAGACCTAACTGTCTCCACTGTAATTGGGTTCCCCACATTTGTTTATTTTTGTAGATCCGGTACACTGCTATTTAGCAGATATTTCACAGATAAACGGATCCATAAACAGAACAACTGAAGGGGGGGTTTTTAAATATGCTTTTTAAAATACATATTTTAAATTTGAATTTCAATTCCCATGATTTAAATTTTGATGCTAGACTTCCTTTTATATCTTTTTTATTTTGAAAACAATCTTTTCTCGTTTTACATACCAATCCCAGTTCCTGCTCCCTCTCCTCCTCCTACCCTCTCCTTCCCCCCCACCCCAACTCATATCCACTCTCGGGGGGGGGGTAAGAAGGTAAGGCTTCCCATGGGGAGTCAAGGAAGTCTGGCACCTTACTTCGAGGCAAGTCCAAGCCCCCCTCCCATATATAACACTGAGAAAGATATCCATCTAAAGAGAATGGTCTCCAAAAAAGCCAGTTCAAGTACCAGGGATAAATCCTGGTCTCACTACCAGTGGCCCCACAGACTGCCCAAGCCACACTATTATCACCCACATTGAGAGGGCCTAGTTTCATTCAATGCAGCCCCCTCCCTGGAAGCTCAGAGTCAATGAGCTCCTACTAGCTCGGGGCAGATGTTCCTGTGGGTATTCCCAAACTGGTTTTGACACCTTTACTCATGTTATCTCTCCTCCCTCTCTTCAACTGAATTCTGGGAGCTCAGCCTAGTGCTTAGCTGGGGATCTCTACATCTGCTTGATAGGAAGCCAATATTAAAGGTGTACAGACGTTGTCTAATTACAAAGTGTGTGCGTGTGCGTGTGTGTGTGCGCGTGCGTGCGCGTGCATGCGTGCGTGCGCGTGCATGCGTGCGTGCGTGTGTGTGTGTGTGTGTGTGTGTATGTGTGTGCTAGTGTTCTTCCACCCATTTCTCCTCGTGTGTGTCTTTTTTATGTCTGTGTCTTTGGCTCTGCTTCCAATAAAGGAAATTGCTCACTATTAACAGACCAGCAAAACCAAACAAAACCATTCAGTTAATAAAAGTCACAGTTCATTCTGTAGTGTCTTTCCATGTCTTCAAAGTATGTTCACTTCTCTTAAGTGCACATATATAAGAGACAGGATGAAGCATGGTGTCCAGTATTAAATGCTCACAGTGAGTTTACTGCAGAACAAGGCTTGACTGTATCTCTGAATACCAGACATTTATTCATTCTCAGCAGCTGGGGAAGAAGATGCAGGCCTCGGTGCTTGGTGCTTGAGTTTAGTATTAATGGATAAGAGCAAGGTAAGTTAATGCTGAAGAGAGAGAGAGAGAGAGAGAGAGAGAGAGAGAGAGAGAAAGAGAGAGAGAGAGAGAGAGAGAGAGGAGGGATATTGAAAGTGTGGGGTGATGCTGATGAAATTACAGAGGGAAGGACCAGGGGCAGGGCCTGTCTGCAGCACAAGGATGAAGGATGTGAAGAAGTCAGTTATATTGAGGGTGAGCCTGTTACGATGTGCATCTTCTTTCCCACCTCTCTCACCTCTAGCATCTTAGAAGTTGGAGGTGGGGTGTGAAAAGAGGATGCGTCAAGGGTCTCTCTTTCCTCTGCGGGGGAGGAAGAGGTATCTGTAATCTACTCCACTGGTGCTTCCAATCAAGCTTCTGTTTTATGGTTGTGTATTGTGACTTCTCACTCTTACAGTCCTGGGGAGCATTTTGTAGCACGTTCTCATGGACTCTGGGGGCTGAAAACAGTGTCTGTCTCTTTAAACTAATTGTTCAGGAAAAGTCAGGGTATACAATTGGGCACCATTCTGCCATTGAGGGGTGTTGTTATTGCCATTATTTTATCAGTGAAGAATTGGAGTTTATAAGAAAATTATCCTGATACACAGAAATTCTGACTTCAGAAACTTTGCCAGCATGTATTATTTTATTTTGTTTAAAATTCTGTAAGAAAATAATTACTTATATCCAACCACTATTCAAAAATTACTTTTAATTACTTCTTTTGGGGATTATAATACAATGGCATCATCTCTTCCTTCCCGTTCTCCCCCCAAACTTTCCCGTATGCCCATCCTTGCTCTTATTCAACTTCATAACCTCTTTTTTTTTTTTTTTACTAATTGTTGTTACATGAATAGATACATTCATATATAGTTCTAAACACATAAATACGGCCTTCTTTTTGGGGAACCAGTATGCACTCTCAGATTTCATAGATATTACTTAACTTACACCTAATACCCTATCATTTTGCTTTAAACAAACTTGAAACATGAACTTAGCCTTTTTTCTATACCCTACACTCTTTTTAGTATATTATTGTTTGCTAAGAATATTGACTTCCCTTCCTTGTTGGTAATATTTCCCTTTTCTGTCCTGTCGGCCCCTCTACCCTTCCTTGTCTTTTTTCCTTCTCTTCCTCATCCATCTGTACTTCTTCCTTCTTTCCATCCTTCCTTCCCTTTCCCAGACAATTTAGCCAGATCTGTCAATGTTTCAGCAATATTCCGCATATTATAAATACTAAAAAGACATATCCTCCCACAGGAACTAATTAATCTATCAAGAGAAGCCATGCCTAAGTGGCATATTAATGAGATAATATGTTTGAGAACACTAAAATCACAAAGGATTCAGAGAGTACACGCGGGCATAACTTCAAGGTAAGAGAGGTTGAGGGCCATGGTAACAGGAGTCTGGATCTAGGGAACAGCAGGCGTGAAGCTTCAGCTTTGAGAAGAAATACAAGCAAAAAATCCACCTTTCCCAAACCATGGAAGAGCAACACTATTTCATTCTTTTATAAACCTTCTCTTGAGCAATTAGCATTCTGGGTTGTTGCCAGGCAGCAGAAATTTTGTCTTTTTCAGAACTCTTGGGAATATATGGGAAGCGATATAAATATTCATGCCACAAAACACCATCAGTGTCTTTCTCACGAAACTCCCGTAACCTCATCTACATGAAACAGTGCGTAGGACATTTGGTTCCAGACGGGATTCCTGGTGGCTTCACTAAAGGAGGTGTTAAGGCCATCTGAAAAGTGGCTGTTATTCCCTTCATGGAACAATGGTGAGGAGGAAGAGTATATGAGGAGAATATCCCTGAAGCCTGGACAGAATCTGGAGTCTCCTTACTTCCAGGGTTCTGATCCAGTGTGGAGTGGCATTGCTTTGATAGCTGCTTCGTGCTCCACCTCTTACTCTGCGGTCAGTGGACATGCTCCAACTCTTACAGTGCAGTCATAGGACAGTCAGTGTTTAGCGGTAATAACCGGCCTTCACCGTGTGAGGGGGATGTTTGCTTTGTTGTGTTTGAACCCATGGTTTTTCCGTTGACTTTCTTACTATACACATTCTTGGATGCTGCACGGGGTTTGCCCCTTGCTTCTACCTGTAAACAAACACATTGACTGGATAGCCTCCTAGGCTGGTGCAGGTGTTATTCAGCAGGTACCCCAGCTGGGTCTCATCTGCTCTCCGATGCAGCCATGTACGGAAAAGGATCGCTTGTCTCTTCACAGTGGGATGCAGGAGGCAGAAACTGGCTTGCATTTAGTTTCATCTAATTGCCTGATTATGCTTGATATCCATGAAGAGCAAATTCATCTTGCTTGAGGTAGAATTAATGTTTCAAAGAATCTCCTTGGAAGTTGCTTCATTCTGTGCCCTGTTTTTCCAGGTAGCACAGAAGCAGGTGGCTCCCAGACTTTCAGTCAGGATGATAGAACACCTACTGTAAGGGTACATCGTTTCAAAGACCCCTCTGTAGAGCCACGGCACAGCCAAGGAAAGTAATGTTTACTTCACCCCTAAGTTCATTCTTGGCCTGTTGTGGTCAGTACTGCTCCAGTAACCATTTACTGTGGATGGAGAGTCTTGTCGTTTGTCCTAGAATTGCCTATGGACTCCCGAGGTGAGGCAGGGGCCCGTGAGTCTCCCTTCTTTCATTTCAGAATGCTTTTAGACTCAACCAAGTGGCTATGCTCATCAGTGCTTCTCAGCTACCCTGTGCTCACCCATCCACTTGTTGATCTGGATTTGGGATTTCTGTAGGGATCAGAGGAAACCGTGACTACGTGAAGTCCTGAGTGAACGTCTATTTTGAAATGGGAGTAGCCTGTTGAGGATTCTAATATCACTTAGCTCATGGGAAATTTGCAAAGCCATTATCCCCATGGCCCAGGTTCAAGAGGAATACAACGGCTTTCCTCAGGAACTCAAATATGAGTGTTTATGATCAGTGTGGCAAAGACTAGCAACTGCAACTTCCTTCTCGGGAGTGGTTAACAGCCCGAGACTGCTCACCTGCAGAGACAACCTGCCAAGGCTAGCCACCGCCCCATGCTGTACCTAGTAAGTATGGTAGGAATCCAGGTTGTGGGGTAGCAGTAGCATTCGAGCTCCAGTGTACACGTGTCTGCGTGGCTGTCTCGTTTTCCTCACTGCCTCTCACTTCGGTCCTGGGACCCCCCCTGATAAGCAAGATATGGCCGTTTTACAGTTAGGCATATTAGAAACAGAACTGCTATAAGGATTTATGTAAAAGTAATAAAACCAAAAAAAAAAATGTATCATGCTACTGTTGATTTAATTCTCTCTTCAAGACACTCTCAGTGATGATAGAGACAAGGTTTGCCCATGATCCCCAAGGCTACAGATTCCTACAGGGAGTTGATTTTGAACTGGATTTTGATATGCTGTGGCTCTTGTAGTGGAAGGTTTACATCCTCACTCAACCTTTGTGCAAACAAGGGAGCTGTCAACTCTCACTACACAGTTTCAACCAGACAGCCAAACAGGCGAGGAGAACTGTGAAAGAGCAGAGCCCCGACCTTCATAGCTCTAGCTTCCCGTTTTGGTTCCTAGCATTTACTTTGTGACTTAGGACAAATTGTAGGTAGGTGCATGGGAGTGTAGGAAGCAAGTTTGGCTTTTCTGACTTCAGTCCGGCCCTCCCTGCCAAAGTCTCATCCAGGTTTGTTAAAACGATGCCTCAGGTCCAACACTGGGGCTCACAACTCAATCTGTGCATCACAGAGACCTGCTGATGACCTATAGGTACAATAACACCTGTCAATTCAATTCCTCCCTCCCTGTCTTCTACCCTCCCATACCCCACCGATCCCCCTCCCATCCCACCCCCCACATGTAGGGTAATGCCTTCCTAGAGGGGTCATCTAAATCTGCCAAGTCATTTGGAGTAGGGGCTAGTGGCAGCAACATTCTTAAGCAACTTTCTTGGCTGGTGTTTTTAATTAATGCCTTGTGATTTTAGTTCAGGCCAAACGGATGGGAAAAGATGTTGACAAGGCTGTGTGTGGGCAAGCCTGGTCTTAAACTCATTGCCAGGTTAAAAGGAGTCACCCTAAGTCTTTTGAGCATTGCTGAAATCAGACCCCGAAACTGAAACTTTTAACTTTGAACAGTATGATGCGCTAGGAAAAATCTAAGAACGAGCATGTCAATCAAAGCTGCTAACACCAGTTCATCTAATTTGATGTCCAATAACAAAATGTTAAATGAATGCATCACTGATGTGTGTGCTCCTTTCTCCAACCCTTTTTGGAGGTAAATATTCTCTGTACTTCTGTGAGGAAACTGATACTCAAAACCTTGAAATAACATTTTAGGGATCAAAGATGGATTAAGATATAGTAAGTACACACTATGCACTGAAAGTAACCAAAATTTCTCAGCCTTTGTCACCACAAAACATTCTGTCTAAGCAACTAATCGTAACTGGCAAAGACTGTGAGACAATCTTTCTGTGTTCTGTGAATATGTATTGATCCCATTGGTTAATAATAAAAGATGTTTGGCTGTGGCAAGGCAGGGTAAGTTTAGGTGGACAATCAAACTGAGGTCTTGGATGAAGGGGGGGGGGAATTGAAACCAGGAAAGCTAGCCCCCCCAAGATGCAAGATGCCAGCAGACCAGTAAAGCCATGGCCATGTGGCAATACATAGATTAATATAAAATGGGTTAATTTAGATAAGTCCTAGCCATAGGCCAAACGTCCTATAATTAATATTAAGTCTCTAGTGATTATTTAGAGGTGGCTACAGAATGGGTCGGGACAGAGAAACATCTGTTTCAGGTAAACCAAGTGATCCAGAAGCGCTTCCTCACTGAAGGAAAGGGGGCAGTTGTCAGTGTGGTGTATGTGATCTGTCCTACGAAGACCACGTGTCAGGGACACTGCATCTGCTGGAACAACAGAGGTCATTAGAGTTGGGCTCTTTACGTGTCCCCTGGGTGTGGACAAGCTCTGGAGATCTTCTTAGTGGTCTTGATGGGTATTGTTTTGAAGTAACCAATTTGAGGGAAGAGGGGTGAGTTGAGAAATAAGAGGATGGAGGGGGAGGGAGACATGGAGAAAGAAGAGAGGAGAGGAGGAGAAGGCAGATGGAGGGTGGGCTGGAAGGAGAGGAGAAGGGAGGGAGTGGATGAGGAGAGAAGAGGCTGTGGGAGAGGGAAGTACTCTGGATTCAGGATGGAGAACTCTTTGCCCCAGGCCTAGAATTATATACAGAGAAAATGGGCTGGGCTGCTCTCTTTCCCAGGATGATCCTGTCTCACACAGAGAACATATTTATATGTTCCTTGGATGTATCCTTGGAAATTACAATGCTACTTAGGTAGAGCTCAATGGACCTGATTGATTTTGAAGCAGATATTTTTAATTCCTGAACTTTTTTTTTAAAAAAAAACAGAGACACACATCTCAAAATAACAAGCTGATAACTGTCTCTGGAGGACCTTTGAAGACCAAGCTAGATGCTTCAGGGTCCAGGTAACTCCTGACGTTAAAGCAGATCTACCTGGAGAAGATTCACCTGCAGTGGGGTGGGGTAGGCTAATCTGTTAATGCCGGAGCCCTGCTGCCACTCTGTAGGGTGTATACTACAGAAGATATGACAGAGCTCTTCACTCCAGGGACTGCCTGAGATGCTGCCCAAGAGTCAGACCACTACTTGGCTCCCACAGCTTTCCTTTTTTCAGTGTTCAGAGACAGTACCTCAAATAATAATGACTCATGCCCCTGAGGCCATGGATTACTTTGGCCCAGGACTCATGCCCTTTCACCCAGAGCTGGAAGAAGGGATATAATGAAGAACCCTCTGCCAGGCTATCTAACTGGTTAGACGCGGAAGCTGCTGCTTCAGCCACCACTGCAATAGACTGGAGAGGGCAGTAGGCTGCCCAAACTGCCACTAATAGCCACATACCAAAACCTCTCAGCAGTTTCTATGTCCTGGCCACCATGCAGCTCTTTTTGTTGTTTTTAAGACAGGGCTTCACTGTGTACTGGGCTAGCTCAGTTGGTACAGCAGAAGACTCTTAATCTCAGGCTGGTGAGTTTGGACGCCACATGTGGCTGGAGGTTTGCTGTTTATACTCAGTTCCTGAGTGTAAAATCAGAGGCTTAATATTAATTATAATTGTTCAGCCAATGGCTCGGGCATATTACTGACTAGCTCTTACAATTAAGTCAACCCATTTCTTTCTTTCTTTTTTTTTTTTTTCTCCTCGATAGTTTCAGTTTATTCCCTCCCAAAAGACCAACCACAATCAAACAAGGTGAGTTTCTTTCATTGTCTTTATAACAAGATCAGTTTAGAGCTGGATCACTTGGCCCTTTCTCTTCTTATCACCTCCCAGTTCAAAAATGCTTGCATCTCAAAATAGCCAGCATCCGCTTAGATCTGCAGTTAGGCTCAACATACTCAAGCCTCAGCACAATCTTCTTTGTAGTTTTAGCCTTTTGGCTAAAATAGGCTTAGTCTGCCCACCATATCCACTGGGTTTCCTGTCATAATGCTGCTTTCCCTGGGCAAACAAAGAGTTCATGCCTTTCTTGTACTGAGTCACTTTATGGGGCCAGGGCTTGCCAGAACATTCACCATGTTGGTGGGAGCGATATGGGCATTTTTTCCTTCCAGTTCTGTTTGGTTCAATCCTAGGTCTCATGCATCTAACCTGTAGGTGCTAGTGTTCCAGGGATTATTCTACTGGCATGGGTTTTAGGCCAGACCAGTCATTAATTAGCCACTCCCTCAATCTCTAGGACTTCCTTACCCAGCACATCTCATAAGCACCGCAGACTGTGTCTCAAATGTTATGGGGCTGGGATGGCTTTCTACTCCATCCACTTGAAGATTTGCCTGATCATATTATATGGCCAGTTCAGGCTACATATCCACTAATGCTAAGAGTCTTATCGGGAACAAGATTTCCTTGTCCCAGGTCTTTTGCCTGACCCTGCAATGCTTCCCCATTGCCAGTAGTCTCTTTCAGTGATCCCCCCTTCTAACCTCCCTCAAACCTGACCACTCATGTTCCTACCCTCATCTATCCGCAGTCCACACATGAAATCTCTTCTGCTTCCCCTACTCAGGGAGGTCCAGTTGTCCAGTTGTCTGCCTTTGAACCTTCATTTATTTATTTAGTTAGGGTTTTGTTTGTTTGTTTGTTTTGTTTTTGTTTTTTGAGACAGGTTTTCTATGTATTGCTTTGTAACCTGTCCTGGAACTCACTCTGTAGATCAGGTTGACTTTGAACTCACAGAGATCCTCCTGCCTCTGCCACCCAAGTGCTGGGACTAAAAGCATGCCCACCAACGCCTGGCTTGAATCTTCCTTATTACCTGTCTCTGAGAGTCTGTGAATTATAGCATAGATATCCTTTATTTTATAGCTAATATCCACTCTTGAGTGAGTATATACCATGTTTATCTTTATCAGTCATTTAACAGAATGATTGTTTTCTAGTTCTGTCCATTTTCCTTCAAATGTCATGATGGCATTGTTTTTGACAGATGATTAATTCTCTATGGCATAAATTTACCACATATTCTTTATTAATTTCTCAGTTTAGGGACATACATGTTATTTCCAGGTGCTAGCTCTAGCAACTGATAAAGTTGCTATGCACATAGTTGAGCAAGTGTCCCTTTGATATGATTGATCATCCTTTGGGTATATGCTCAAGAGTGGTATAACTGAGTCTTATGATAGATTGATTCCAAATTTTCTGAGAAACCACAATATTGATTTCCAAAGTAGATGTACAAATTTTGCACTCTCACAAGCAATGCAGAAGTATTTCCCTGGCTCCAGATCCTCTTCAGCATGAGCTGTCACTTGGTGTTTTTGATCTTAGCCATCCTGACAGGTATAAGATGGAATCTGAGTGTCATTTTGATTTGCAGTTCCCAGAGAGTTAAGGATGTTGTACATTTTTTAAAACATGTTTCTAGGACATTTGAGATTCCTCTGTTGAGAATTCTGTTTAGATCTGTACTCAATTTTTAATTAGATTATTTGGTTTGTTGATGTCTATTCTCTTGAGTTATCTATATAGTTTGGAAATCAGTCTTTTGCTAGATGTGGGGTTGGGGAAGTTCTTTTCCCCTTCTGGAGGCTGCTGCTTTGTCCTATTGATGGTGTTCTTTGCCTTCCAGAAGCTTTTCAGTTTCATGAGGTCCCATTTATTAATTGCTGCTCTTAGTGCTTGCTCTGCTGACGTTCAGGAAGTTACCTCCTGTGCCACTGTAGTCAAGGCTATTCCCCACTTCCTTTTATGTCTGATTGAGTGTCTGGCTTTATGTTGAGGTCTTTGATCCACTTGGACTTGAGTTTCGTACAGGGTGATAAATATGAATCTATTTTATTTCTTCTACATACTGACATCTGGTTATACCACCACAATTTGTTGACGATGCTGTCTTTTTCCCATTGTATATTTTTGCCTTCTTTATCAAAATTCAGGTGTCCATAAGCATGCAGATTTATTTCTGGGTATACAATCACATTTACCACTTTATCTATTTTTCTGCCATTACCGCATGAATTTTATTACTACAGCTCTGTAGTTTGGCTTGAAATCAGAGACGGGATGCTTCCAGCTGTTCTATCTTGATTGTTTGTTTGTTTTTCATATGAAGTTGAGTATTGTTGTTTCAAGATCTATAGAAAATTGTATTGGGATTTTAATGGGGATTTCACTGAATCTGTAGATTGCCTTTAGTAAGATGGCCATTTTTACTATGTTAATATTACTGATCCATGAGCATGGGAGATCTTTCCATCTTCTGAAATCTCCAAGACGTGAAATTCTTGGCATGCAGATTTTTCACTTGCTTGGCTAGAGTCATACGAAGGAATTTTATATTATTTAAGGCCATTGTAAAGGGTGTTGATTCCCTGATGTTTAGGTATGTCCCTTGTACCCATTATCTCTTCAAGACTTTTATCATGAAAGGGTGCTGGATTTTGTCAAAGGCTTTTTTAGCATCTAAGAAGATGATCATTATTATTATTTGTTTTTCATTTTCTTTCAGTTTGTTTATTTGCCTTGACAGATTTTCATATGTTGAGCCATCCCTGCATCTCTGGGATGAAGTCTACTTGTTCATGGTGGATGATCTTATTGATGTGTTCTTGTGTCCAGTTTGCCAGTGTTTTCTTGAGTATTTTTGCATTTTGGTATTTTGAAATTAGTCTGTAATTTTCTTTGTGTGGCTTGGGTAATAGGGTAACTGCGGCCTCATAAAAAGAAATTTGCAGTGTTCCTTCTGTTTTTATTTTGAGGAAGAAATTTGGGGAGAATTGGTAATAGTTCTTTTAAAGTCTAGTAGAATTCTGTGTTAAAACCATTTTACCCTGGGCTTATTGATTTATTTGTTTATTTATTTATTTGTTTTGGAAGACTTTTAATGAGTTCTGTTTTCTAGGGGATTATGGGAGCCTATTTCAATTCTTTATCTGATCTTGATTTAACTTTTGTAAATGGTATCTATCAAAAACATTGACCATTTCTTTTAGATTTTCCAAGTTTGTGGAATACAGGTTTTTGAAATATGATCTAATGATTATCTGGATTTCCTCAGAGACTGTTGTTATGTTTCCCTTTTTGTTTTTGATTTTGTTAATTTGCATATTTGCTCTCTGCCTTTTAGTTAATTTGGATATGGGTTTATCTGTTTTCTTAACAGATAAACTTTTTGTTTCATTGATTCCTTGCACTGGTTACTTTGTTTCCATTTTATTGATTGCAACCCTCCCTTTGATTATTTCCAGCTGTCTATTCCTGTTGCCTGTGTTTGATTCCTTTTGTTCTAGAGCTTTCAGGTGTTCTGTTAAGCTGTTAGCATGCGATCGCTCCAGATTCTTTATGAAGGCACTTAGTGCTCTGAACTTTCCTCTTAGCATCACTTTTATAGTGTCCCATAAGTTTGGGTGTGTTGTGCATTCATTTTCATTGAATTCTAAGAGGTCTTTAATTTCTTTATTTCTTCCTTGACCCAGTGGTAACTCAACAGAATTGCTCAGTTTCCACAAGTTTGTAGGCTTTCTATTATTTCTGTTGTTGTTGAAATCCAACATTGAACCATGGTGGTCTCATACAATACAGGGAGCTATTTCAGGTTTTTATTTTTGTTTTGTTTTGTTTTGTTTTTGTATGTGGTTAGACTAGCTTTGTGGCTGAGTATACAATCAGTTTTGGAGAAGATTCCATGAAAAAGAAGTATATTCTTTTGTCTTTGGGTGAAATGTTCTGTAGATATCTGTTAGGTCTATTTGAGTAATAAAGTCTGTTAATTCCATTATTACTGTGTTTAGTTTCTGTCTGGATGACCTGTCCATTGGTGAGAGTCGAGTGTTGAAGTCTCCCATTATTATAGTGTGAGGATCCATGTGTTATGTAAGCTTTAGTAATTTTTCTTTTACAAATGTGGGTGCTCTTACATCTGGGGCACAGATTGAGTTGTCATCTTGGTGGATTTTTCCTTTGGTGAATATGAAATGTCCTTCTCCATCTCTTTTGATTAATTTTGGTCACAAGTCTGTTTTGTTAGATATTAGGATAGCTATGACAGCTTGCTTCTTAGGTTTGTTTGTTTGGAAAATCTTTTTCCAACCCTTTACTAAGGTAATGTCTACCTTTTATATTGAGGTGTGTTTCATGTATATAGAAGAATAATGAATCCTGTTTTATATCCATTTTTTTTAGCCTGTGTCTTTTTATTGGTGAATTGATTTCCATGATATTGAGGGATATTAGTGACCAATGATAGTTAATTCATGTTACTTTGATGGTAGTGATGTCAGTGGTGTGTGTTTGTATGTGTCTTCCTTCTTTGGTCTTTGCTGGTGTGAGATTATCTATAGCCTTTGTTTCTGGGGTATACTTAACTTCCTGGGGTTGGAGCTTTCCTTCTAATACCTTCTGTAGGGCTCAGTTTATGGATAGCTATTTTTAAAATTTGACTTTGTTATAAAATACCTTGTTTTTTTTCCATCTATGGTGATTGACAGGTTTCCTGTTATAGTTGTCTTGGCTGACTTCCGTGGTTTCTTAGAGTCTGCAAGTCCAGGCCCTTCTGGGTTTTAGGGTTTTAGGGTCTCAATTGAGAAGTTGGGTATGATTGCAATAGGTCTGCCTTTACTTATTACTTGGCCAGTTTCCCTTGGCACATTTAATATCCTTTCTGTGTTCTGTGTGTGTGTGTGTGTGTGTGTGTGTGTGTACGCACACACGCGCACGCGTGTGTTTAATGGATTGATTATTACGTGGCACAGGGGATTTTCTTTTCTGATGCAATCTATTTGTTGTTCTGTAAACTTTTTGTACATGTATAGGCATGTCCTTCTTTAGGTTGGGAAAATTTTCTTCTATGATACAGTTAAATACATTCTCTGGGTATTTGATATGGGGTTCTTCTTCCATTCCTATTTTTCTGAGGTTTGGTCTTTTCACAGTGTCCCAGATTTCCTGCATGTTTTGTGTTAGGAATTTTTTTAGATTTAACATTTTTCTCTCACTGATGAACCCATTTCCTCTATCTCTATGTCTGTTTCCTCTCAAGTGTTTTCAGTGTTTGAGATTCTGTCTTCCATCTCTTGTATTTGGTTAGTGATGCTCCAACTGTAGTTCTTATTAAATTACCTAGATTGTCCATTGCTAGGATTCCCTCCATTTTTTTATTGCTTCTATTTCCATTTTGTAGATGGCCTTGAAGCCTTCCCTTCAATTGTTTGTTTTTTCTTGGATTTCTTGGCATTCGTTTTTGTTCTGTTCAGTTTGAGACAGGGTTTCTCTGTAGCTGTCCTGGTACTTGCTCTGTAGACCAGGCTGGCCTCGAACTCACAAAGACCTGCCTGCCTCTGCCTCCCGAGTGCTGGTATTAAAGGCTTTCGCCACCAATGCCCAGCTCTTCTTGACATTCTTTCAGGGGTTTACTGACTTGACCCAATTTTTTGTTAGTCTTTTCCTCAATTTCTTTAAGGGTTTTTTTTTATCTCCTCATTAAGGCCCTCTATCATCTTGATGAAGTTATTTTAAGGTCATTTTCTTGTGCTTCAGGTGCATTGGATTGTCCAGGTCTTGCTGTCTTTGGATAGCTGGGCTCTGGTGCTGCCATGTTGTCCTTTCTGTTAATGATTATGTTCTTACACTGGCATTTAGGCATCTGGGTTTGGGATGATTATAGGTCTGGGTGTTGATTTTTGCATTTATCTTTGTTTGGTTCTCTTGAGACTAAAGCCAGCTAGACCACATCATAAATGACCAAGCTTATGGATCATTTTCAGCTTGTGCTGAGTATGTGTTCATCTTGGGAACTTGGAAGGCCAGAAGACATATGAATACAGAAAGGTATACAAGATTGATGACAGCCATTTGTGACATCCCGTTAACTGAATTAAGTTATGAACTCTTATCAGGAAATAAAATTGAAACTGTCATCTCCAAAAGGGCAGTGCATGAGTCAATTAAACTCTTCCTACAAAAGATGCATCTGTTCATATACCGGGTGAATAAATACTTATTGATGTGACCACGAAGAGATCTGGGATTCAGAGAACACTGATTCACCTTGAAAATATTTGTCACAAAGTCCTACCTGTGATTCTAGCCCCATTAAGGGTTTTATTGCAGAGTCCTGGTGTTTTTTCACATAATTCAGACAGAATTAATGGGCTGTGATTTTTGTGACAGCTGCTGAGCTGGGCATGCATGATGAAACCATAGTCACTCTTCTCAGAAAACTTTGCATTTAATCCGTTGTCCTTGTTATGATGATAAATAAAGGCTCTTTGAAAACAGAAAAATCACCATCGGTGTAGTTAATTATACAGTACAGGATCCCTGAGACAGATCAGGGAGAAAAACCCACCAGACCCCAGAGAATTTAACATGCCTCATGGATCAGTGAAGGGATTCACACCAAGAAGAGGTCCTAGAGATTGAGTATTGAGTCCCATGAGTTGGAAGGGCGTGAGAAACAGACTTATCACCACAGCTTCATGGAATTTCTCCACAACTGTTTATATGTATGAGGTGGATACAGACTAAGACCCTGGTGCAAACTAGTTCTCAACATGGGTTGTTAATTAGAAGTTAAAAACAAAAGGTTTAATTAGTCAGTGAGCTTGACGGTGTTGTATTTGCTCTGAAGACTTGCATGGATACTTTCCAAAGCCAATGTACCTTGTTAGCTTCAGAAAGGAAAAGTGAGTCTGTCATGATGTATGAGTCTTAGAATCCCCTTAGCATTGGAATCAGTGACTACAGGCACTTCCTGCTGGCTCTTAGAAAAAGCCTAACGAGTCATATAAACATGTTAACACATCGTTAGTATATGTCTTTACAATCAGATGAACAACGTGATTGTCAATGCTGCCTCAAAGCTTTTGAAACTCACATATGTGTGTGACGTCATCATTTCTGTTTATTTATTAAAAAATCAGACATTGATAACCTACATAGCTCAAATCTAGTAGCCTCCAGTAAGAAAATACTGGGCATCATCTATGTAGGCACACATGTATGCATGAGCGCATGCCCACATGTGCTCTCAGAGGACAGATTAACAGCCTGGCTCTCCACTCTCTTGTGAGTGGTTAGTGCCACAGTGCACATTCATTTGCTGTATTTCAAACTCTTCCTGGCATTCATAATTATGGAACTGTGGCTGCATTTATTGTATCAGCCAGACATATTCCCACTATTAAGTTTTAGATAACAACAGTAGCTTGTCTAATGAAAAAAATAATCATTTTCGAATAAAAAAACTAAACTCCATGTTATTTGATTGCATAGCAAAGCAGGAAACTATGGGCCTCTTCCCTGAATTCCCATGTATCCTGTGGGTCTGCTTCTGAATAGCCATATTAAGCTGTGTCTGTAGCAGTGGGAGAGACATAAAAATTATCCTATCTTCCTCCCTTTGCTCTGGAAGCCTCCTGGGATCTGAACAATGCATTTGAAATCGTTGATTATAATATTCACTTGGGTAAATTAACCTCCCAGTGTGTGAATCTTCAACTCATAAATGGTTCACAGCACATACAGATTTCATAATCTGAAGAGACTGAGCAACGTGTGTATGTTGGGGAAGGAAGAAAAGGAATAATTTTTCCCATCAGTAAGTCATGTGAGATAAGTAACACACAGTCAGTCATTTATTTGTTTGTTTTTTGCATATTGCAGCACCCATCCTGAAAGCAATTTGCACAGTGTGGAGACAGCGTCTTCGATTATGAGGCACATAGGTGACTGTGTGGATTATGGAGTCATTTGTTCATCCACTCATTTGTAAACTGCCTTCATAGCTCCAACATCTGGGAGTCGGACATTACTTAAAAAACACAATTAAATCTGAATACTTCACACGGGAGCCTTATTAAGACTTGTTGTTTCCCTCCCTTAATCTCTCCCCATTACTCCTAATTATGGTTTTCTACCACAAACAGCCCTTCAATTCTGTTTTCCCCTGGGGAATTTACACCAGTGATGAAACCATTCTTCATTTCATTATTCTATCTCTTAGACAGTGACAATTACATCCTAACGAAACATGCTGCTTGCAGTTGACAGACACTCCTACTAAAGGGACTAAGCACCAGAGGTCCTCGCAAGGTGAATGAGCCTCTCAGCAGGTAAATGCAGTATGACAACATACTTGAGGCTGGCAGTTATCTCAGGTTTTAATTTGCTGAAGTCTAGGTGAAGACGTCTGTGATCACCGAGATTCTGTTTCCTGGTCTATAAAATATACATTACAAACTCCTCTACCTATTTCACAAGTTATTTTAAGTTAATAACCTAGAAGTGTGTTTTTTAACCCTATAGTCTCATTCAGATGTTAGGAGACACACACACACACATGCACGCAAGCACACACGCATGCACGCGCGCACACACACACGCATGTGCACACACGCGCGAGGGAAGGGGGAAGGAAGGGAAAGGGCGAGCAGGGAGAGGATGCTAGCTCTTCAGTGTGAGTGTGATTATGGTTCTTTCTGTGTGCATAAGAGGATTGAGGGAAGGGGTAGAAAGAAAGGAGGAGATAATATGAATCTGAAAATGAAGATGAAGAAGAGAAAGGAGGAGAAAGAGGAAGAGGAGAGGAGTAAGAAAAAAGCAGAAGAAAGGTAAAGGCCGGAAGAAATAGTGGTGGACGCTGGGAGAAGGAGGAGGTAGAGGGAAGAAGACAGCCATGGCTGTAGACACAGGGAAGCCTGGAATGGCTGGTTTGCTCTGACAGGGAGTGGGAATACCATATCCGCTCAGTCCTGTGTGAAACCTGCTCACTCACACACACAGATGCAGACTAGCCTAAGCCGAAGCTCTGAGACCTACACTGGGTGCTCCCTGCTGATGCTGCTGGCTGGGCATGGAGCCCGGGCTCTTGAGGCTCTGTAGCTTGAGAAGGCTTTCCCCCGGGCATACTGACTAGGCAACAGAAGTCCCTGACGTCTCACTTAGAAGATGTCCGTGTTCTACGGACTGGAGAGCGTACGTTGGTCTTTATGAGAAGAGCAAGCAGAAGCAAGATTTCGGGGCAAGCATCAAGGCAACCGTTCAGAGCAGAAGGAAGAAACAACCTCCATGCTGAAAGAGAGAAGAAATCTTGATGCTTCAGGTTCCTGGGGTCTGGTTTTCGATTTTGGAGTGCTTTCTGACGAATTCAGTGATTCAGCTATAGCGTCCTCAGTATTCAGTTACATTTTGATTTGATAGCTTAGGCATCCCATATGGAGAAACCACAGCACCGGGGACAAGTATGCTCAAGCGTTGGGAGCAAAGCCTGCCAGAGGGAATCTGAACAGCGCAGCCTCTGCAGCTCCGCTAAGAAAGAAACCACGCTAGGCTGGAAGTAGCGCAGTCCTCTCTCCCCTGAAATCTGGGACACTGAGTAGGGCGCTTTCCTTACATCTAGGAGGGTGGAAGTCGATGCTCTTCTCTTCAGATGCTAAAGAATAGTAGTTTCCGAGTGTAGGGCATCACGCCTACTGCTAATTGCCAAGTACCCACGGCCTTCCTTGTTCTCCATTTTATTCTTCATTTATTCCATTGAAAACAGGGTCTCAAATAGCCTCCTTAAGCAGAAACGATATCCCAGCTGTTGACTTTTGATGGAAGTTTCTATATGTGTCTGTGTCTCTGTATGTCGGTCTCTGGGGCTGACTGTATTTAGGTACCAGCTAAATACACAAAACAGCATGCTTCCTCTTAGGCCTGGAAACTTTGTGACCCGAACCATGATTTTTACATGTGGCTAGGAAGAAGATTATTTTCTTTATTGTCAGCATATGTTGGTTTTACAAAATAAAAGTGTTTATTAAGACATTTTCACCCATGCATGTAATGCACCTTTGCTTTGTTTAAGCCACCTATGTCTTCTTCCCTCTCCCCTCCCAAGCTGTCCCCATTACACTCTCTTGTGCGTTCTGAATTCTAGATTTTGCATATGAGAACACACGTGTGGTAAACTTGCCTTTCTGACCCTTCCTTGGTTCGTGACGCACGAAGAACTCCAGTCGCTTCTGTTTTCTTGCAAACAGCAGTGTTTCTTTTTCAAAACATTTTTTAGGAGTGTGTGTGTGTGTGTGTTTGCACATGCACGCATGTACCTCCATACGTGCATATGTGTACACATGTGCCATGTATGCAGGTGCCTGCATAAACCTGAAGAAGGCACTGGATGCCCAGGAACTGGAGTTAGAGGTGGGTGTGAGGCCTCCAGTGTGGGTCCTCTGGAAGAGCAACAAGTATTGTTAGGTGCTAAGCCACCTCTCCAGCCCCCGATTTACTTCATTTTTAGTTGTATAATTACTCTGTGCATCTATTGCCTCATATTCATCATTACCAAGTTTCCACTACATGTGCCTACATGGACTCCGCACCTTAGCTGTTTTGAGTAGCGGTGGAGTGATGTGGGTCAAGAGGCATCTGTGATGTATTGCCAGGGGTTGACATATGCAAATTCAAATTCCAGTTTGTATTGGAGATTATTGTCCCTAATGAAGATACGTACACAGTGTGTACACTGAGCTCAAGGACAAGGGACGTATTTTCTGTGTGCATATATTGCTATGAAATTCATGCCGAAAAGGAGGAAAGCCACTCCCTTCCCATTGTTCATGTTGGGCAAAATCCCTGACCAAGTGATGCCTGCCTGGCAGATTCTGCTTACCTCACACAGCAGAGCTCTGACTGCACACAAGACACAAGATTTACCTGTTGTTTTATGCTGCTAATGCCACGCTGCTAGCATTCCTCATAAAAGATCTAATTATTTGGTAAGTGCAGGGCTTAAATAGTTGCTGAGATTCATAGTAATTAGAACTAGTCTGCTTTTCAAGAGAGCTCTTTCATCCCTGAAGTTGTTTTGAAGATACATCATCTGACCTTAGGCATGCAAAGATTGCTCCAAAGGAACTGTGGTTCTGGTATAGCCCAGCCTCAGCAAACTCTCAGACATGGGGGGCTCCGTGAGTGGAACTCCGAGGTTGTCCTTGTGGAGGCTTCCTCACATAGCGATGAGCATCAGATACCACCACAGTAAGAGCTGTGGTCTCCTCGAGGCTTGCTCCGCGGTGCTTAGACTATAGTGCTCCAACCTTGCAAGGTGTGCAAGCTTGTACTGATGTCCAGGTCAGCTTCTGGCCTTCAGTTGCGCCTTCAAGTGGGTACCTTTTCTTTTTTCTTTCTATTCTTCATTTTTGACATGTGCCGTACCATGGGGGCGGTTTATAATTTGAAGGGTTTTCCAGTGTTCGCCAAGTATCTACTGAGTAGTGTTCTGATTTCTGCCTGGTACCAACATTGTCTATCATCTGCTTAGTAGTAAAATCTACTCTATCATCCATGTACCGCGTGTCTATTCTCTTGGTTAGCCCCACAGAATGGATACTCTTATTGATTTACAGACCAGAACCTGCAGCAGTAGTTTGACAATCCGCCTCAGCTTCCTCAATAAGCCGCGGAGATAAAAGTGAAGCCCGGGTGTGTGGGAGCATCCTGGAGGCGTAACCTCCTAAGCTAGCTTCCCTCTTGTCACACAGCAGCCCGCTGTCCCCGACCAGTCCCATCCAGTTCTTACAGACCTGAACTGATTAATGTGCTTCAGAAACAGGTCTCCACCCGCCTCCCGCGTTCGAAGGCCCCCATGCTAAGGGCTGTGGCGGCACCTGCCTCTTGAGTGCCATTCACCGATTGACCTGCTGACAGTTGGGAAAAATCAATTCCTTGGAAGTGAATTGGCCATTGTGCTGTGTAAGCTGTCAGTTGCTCACATTCTCCACAGGGAAGACAGGTCGTCTTGCCCAGAAACCTTCTCATCATGGATACTTCTCTCCCATCCCCATGCCCTTCACGTCCTCTCTCTCTTGCTACCCCACACGCTGCCTGCCTGCCCGCCTGCCTGGCAGATGTTATCTCTGTTACTCCCTCTTGTGTTTTGTTGCTCTGTGGGGGCTGGAATGAGAAATGTCCCACGTGGGCTCGTCTACTTAAACGCTTTGGCCTCCAGCTGCTGGTGCTGTTTTTGGAGGTTATGCAACCTCTAGAAGTTGGAGCCTCGCTAAAGGAGGCTTTGGCCCCAGGCTTTGGGGTTTTATAACTTTGCCCTACTTCCTGTTTTGTTTCTCTCTCTCTCTCTCTCTCTCTCTCTCTCTCTCTCTCTCTCTCTCTCTCTCTCTCTCTCTCTCTCTCTCTCTGCTTTCTGTGTATGGATGGCAGTGTGATAAACTTGCTTCTCCCCCCCCCCCAACATGGTTCCCCTAACTGCTGCCATGCCTTCCTGGCCGTGATGGACCTCTGCCTCTAGAACTAAGAGCCAGAGTAAATCCGTTCTCTCCTGAAGTTGTTTTGGTCAAGGCTTTGCATTACAGTGACACAAAAGTAACCGATGCCGGCTCTCTGGCCTTTGGCTTCTTTTTACCTGACGCTTGGCTGGCACCAGTGAGTGTCATTATAACTCCACATCTTGCCTCCTATACTGTCTCCAACCAAGATGACACCAGACTTTGAGTGAACAGAGGTTGGAGGTATTTACAAAGCCCCCTGCATCTTCCCAGTGATACGCAGCCCCTGGGGCGTGGCTCCTCCGTAACCAGCTCCAGCTGAGAACCACAGGCTTTCCCTGACTTGAGTCATACTGCAGTACCCTGTACCCACAGCTGTGACCCAGCCCCTGGGACTGACCCAGCCCCCGCGCGGGCGCCTCTTGCCTCCCCTCCTTGTCCTTCTCTGCATGTTGCAGGCACATAGTCACTACCACGTTTTTGTGCACAGAATCCTGCCCTTTCACTGAAGAGAAATTTAAATGGTGGGAGGAGCATTCGAACGTCTGGCCCAGGCGTGAAGCTCCTTATGACTTTTCCCCCATAGACTGCTTCACCTCTTTCTGCCGTGCCGCTTCTGGCTGTGACAGTTTGCGTGCGGTTCTCCACCTGCAAGACGAAAATTGTTCTACTTACCAGTATCTACTCCATCAATAAGGAGATGATTGCGTATCAGCCAAACCAGGCATGTGCTTGAGATGCAGTTGCTCCTCGGTGTGATTTGCCACCCTTGCGGCTCTGCTGTAAAACCAAGGACATCAAACATCTATCTTTGCATAGAAGGAGGAGAATGAGCTTCACGGACCTGCCCTCTCCATAACAGAGTGGTGTGAGCTGAGCTTTTTCATATCAGGGATGACCCATGTATGATAAAGACTGGATCATAGAACATCTTGTGATATGCTGTAGGAGCGCTCAATGTGTACACTTTGGCAATGCTGTATATCGATTCAGATTAAGAGAGGTGGTCACACAGTAAATGTGTCAGCAAAAACACTAGTTCTCAACTAAGCAGTGTGCCAGACTATTTATTCCATAAGAGGCCATAGTTACACTTCTGTGAATAATTGTAGCCACCAGAAAGGAAAATGTCGGTCATAGGCTGCCTCTTGTGGCATGGGCATCACCTTAGATCAGCCATTGCCTGACCACTCCTACAAGTTCTTCACGTGTTCCTGTGGGATTCCTAGCAGTGTGTGTGTGTGTGTGTGTGTGTGTGTGTGTGTGTCGCTGACTTTCTTGCCTTCTCTTAGGACCGGTATTGACCTACTGGGTTGCCTCATCTAGCCTTGACATACTGGTTTGTGCCTGGTCTTCCTGTAGCTCGTTTTGCCATGGTCAGTTGATATTCCTGGGAGGCCTGCTCTTTTCTGAGGTGAAACAGGAGAGGGGTGGGTCTGGAGGAGCGTAGAGGTGGGGTGGGGAGAGCTGGCAAGAGTGGAGGGAGGGGGCACTGGTGTCAGTATGCCACGGATGTGAGAAGAATGAAAAACGCAAGCTTTAGCCATGTGTCAGTATCTAAAATAAGGGGTTGGGGTATCCCTCAGTGGTGGACCACGTGCCTGTCAGGGGTGAGGCCTTGGATATGCCTTCAGGACTCCAGACAAGCAGAAAGGACTAAATTGTGAAAATTTACAGACCACCCAATCTGCAGTTATTGCCTCTTTTGCATCTTGATTCTGCAGATGATTAGATGTCCTGATTTCTAGTTTGGTAAAGTAGGTTCTCAACAGGGTTTCCCTGAGTCCTGGCAAGCTCAGACAGACATAAGAGCGGCTGCATCTGGGAGGTGTTAGACACTCAGGGGTTCACCTAAATTTGTTTTTCATGGCATTCTTCAGTTTATTCCACAGCTTTTGGATATAAAAGCCATTAATATAATGCCACAATTTTTTTTTTGCCTGTGAATTTCATGGCACATTCAGAATCATAAAGGGGTGAGTTTATGAATGATTTCCTGGCTATATTTTGGGGGTTTGCTTTCCTTTTCCTTGAATAAAATATAAATCTCAAGGATTTCAGTTTTTAGAAGTCTTTCCTTACTGGTCTTGGGGAAGAAAGCTGCATGGTGATGGATCAGACACATAGAGGATGGTTTTTAGGAGTTGGTAACATTTAAAAAATGGGGAGAAAGATAAAACGGTCTATGCTTCATACTGAAGCTCTGACACTAAACAAACTCTTAAAAACCCAAGACTCTCCTTATGGGCTGCAGCAGCAGCTGAATTGCTTTCTGTCATGTATCAGGATATTTCTGTTCTCGCCATTAAAAATCCTGTCTTAAAATGGTAGAGAGCAACATCAATACTCTATGTATCATGTCACACATAGGGACAGTAGAGACATTGAGTTTTACAAATGGCATTATCATTGGTTCCAGGAAAGGAATTTCAAGATTTTACCTTCATCTTTTAATAGCTTCTCCCTCAGCTCCACAGCAGTTACATACGCATATCTAAAAGGGGACGTCTCTTCCAGACTAATTGCCACCCAACTGGCATTCTTGAACATCTTGTTGATCAGAACTATATCCCATGACCATCATTCTGCATTGTCAACGGCAAGGGTATCAACCTGGATATTAATCAAATTGTCATCGAGGTTTTTCTGTCAGCCAGTGTGACACAGCTCTGTACTCATAGCACAATGGGGCAGCTTAAACATGTAAGTGCAATACACATAAAATAAGATATCCAAGTGTGTAATTCCCAAAAGCTTAATCTGTTCAAGGTAGCTTCCAAATCTAGGTGGAGTCGCATGGATGAAACTCGGAGCCTAAATACTGTCTAGTCACTTGCTCAGAGGAGTAGAATGCATATGAAGCTATTTGATGTCCTACAGTAGACCTTGAGAAGCTGCCAATTTCTACTTCCTTCTGTTTTTAAATTGTTTTCTTATTTTACACATTGATCCCAGTTCCCTCTCCCTCCCTCCCATCCCATTCTCCCCCACACTCCACAGGGAGGGTGATGCCTTCCAGGAGGGGTCAACAAAATCTGTCAAATCATTTGGAATAGGGACTAGGCCCTCCCTCCTGCCTGTAGGCTAAGGGAGTATCCCTCCATGGGGAATGTGCTCCCAGTCTTTTTGTGAATTAGGGATACATCCTGGTTCCACTGTCAGAGGTCCCTTAGACTGCCCAGGCCTTCTAACTGAGACCCACGTTCAGGGGTTCTGAATTGGTCCAATGCTGGATTCCCAGCTGTCAATCTGGGGGCCCATTAGCTCCTCCTTGTTCAGGTCAGCTGTCTCTGTGGATTTCTGTAGCCTGGTCTTGTCCTCCCTCTCTGCATCTGGATTCTAGTTTGGCTCAGTGTTTAGCTGT
>NW_026126651.1:5540000-5745000 GCF_943737965.1 Phodopus roborovskii
CTCTGAGCCTATCCCTGCTTCTCAGCTGGGAAGTGTCGTTTCTGAACCTGATTTAAAAAGTGGCCAAATTCTAGCCAGGCAGTGGCGGTGTGCGCTCCTTTAATCCCAGCACTTGGAAGGCAGAGGCAGGTGGATCTATTTGTTTGAGGACAGCCTGGTCTACAGAGTAAGTTCCATGACAGTTAGGGCTACACAGAGAAAATGTGTCTTGAATAACCAAAAAACAAAAATTCAAATTCAAAACAAACAAACCAAAAAAAAAAAAAAAAAAACCAAAAAAACAAAAAACAAAAACTGGCTAGATTCTAATGGCTTTTTAGAAATCACAACAGTTTCACATATAACCATGTTATCAAATATGTCAAGGTCCCAAGGTTACTGTCACTTTTTAGAAGCAAAAGAAGCTGATTAAACTCTACCAGATATTAGAAAGTAGAAGAAAACTTTACTCTGGGCATTCAGTCACAAGACAGAAAATTAAGGAAATTTACCTCACACTCTCTCTCTCTCTGTGTGTGTGTGTGTGTGTGTGTGTGTATGTGTGTGTGTGTGTGTGTGATGCCCACAGGTCCCCACAGAGGACAAAAGGGGAACCAGATGCCCTGAATCTGGAGCTCTAGATAATTGTGAGCAGCCTGATGTGGGGGCTGGAAACTGAACCCAGGTCCTCTGCAAAAGCAGTTAGCGCTCTTAACCCTTAGGTCATGTGTGCAGCCTCTAGGCCCTTGTTTCTAATGAGTTCTATAGTCAAGCCACAGCAGGTAGGAAACCCAGCTACTTCCCTAGCAAAGTCAGGTGCCTCTTCTTTATTGCCCCAACCTCCCACCGAGAGATATGCCACCCCTCTTCAAACACAAGAGGGTCTTAAAGCTGTGGCGGAGCAGTTCAGTCAGTAGAGTACTCAGCACACAAGCTCTGGGTTCCCTGCTCAAGGCCACGAATGCCAGCACACAGAGGGTGGAGGCACTCTCAGCTATGTAATGAGTGTGAGGCTAGCCTGGGCTACATAAGCTCTTATCTCAAAAGCAAAAAACAAAACCACAAAACCAAAATCTGTGGCCCTGGCAAACAGAGGACCGAAACCTCTCTGTAGCCTCCTAGAGTCTGTCATGTGTTCCCAAAACCTTTAGCTCCAAGACTCTTTTTTTTTTAAAAGATCTATCTGTCTGTCTGTCTGTCTGTGTATCTATCTATCTATCTATCTATCTATCTATCTATCTATCTATCTATCTATCTATGTATCTATCTATCTATGTATCTATCTATCTATCTATCTATCTATCTATCTATCTATGTGTCTATCTATCTATCTATGTATCTATCTATCTATGTATCTATCTATCTATCTATCTATCTATCTATCTATGTATCTATCTATCTATCTATCTATCTATCTATCTATCTATCTATCTATTATATATAGTGTTCTGCCTGCATGTCTGCCTGCAGGCCAGAAGAGAGTACCAGATCTCATTACAGATGGTTGTGAGCCACCGTGTGGTTGCTGGGAATTGAACTCAGGACCTCTGGAAGAGCAGCCCTTAATTTCTGAACTCTCACTCCAGGCCCCTAATAAGACCTTTTTTTTAAAGGGTTGGGAGGAGCATTTTGGAACAAGGTCTATTTATGTGACCCTGGCTGTAAGGAACTTGCTGGCTCTGAACTTGTGGCAATCCTCCTGCCTCTGCTTCTCAGTGCTGGTGTTATAGGTGCCACCACCCACAATGACAAAGTGTTCTGACTTGGCTGGAAGCCAGTATCAGTGCAGCTGCTTCTGGGTCTTCCAGCTGTGGCCTCATTCCATGCCTTTGGGTTCTTTATCTGGAGCCCCGGGCATCTAGTCAGTTGGGTCACCTTGTATCGATTGTTAGTAAGAAAAAGGGGGAGGGAGGGCGTGAAAAGAAAGGCAGGAAAGCCGGGAAGGATGAGCACCAGTGCAGAGAAGAGATAAAAGGGCCTGTGCGGGACACGTCACACTGTCTGGTGTGTGAATATGTTGGATGTAGCCTGAGGCAGCTAGTGGGAGGCAAAAGATACTCTAGGACTCCTCAGCAAAGCCTTCAATGGAAGCCAGATGTGGTGCCTCATGCCTGTGATCCCAAAGCTTGGGAGGCCGAGGGTAAAGGAGTGCCCCACACTCGAGGCCAGCCTAGACTGCATAGTCAATTCTAAGCTAGGCTGGGCTGTAGTGTGAGGCACTGTCAACGACAAAATAGAAAACAAAACCAAGCTAGGCATGATGGCTCACATCTGTAATACTAGCACTTGGGAGATCAGGGCAGGAGGACCGCAAGTTCAAGGCTCCCTTGGGCTACATAGTAAGTTTAAGACAAGCCTGTCTCAAAACAGCAGCAACAGCAAGAATAAAACCAACCCCTCCCCACAAAAACAAAACGAAGCCCCTTGGGGTCAGCAAGCCATCAGTAGATAGGGCGATTGCTGCCAAGTCTGCCAACCTGAGTCCAATTCTAGACCCACACAGTTGAAGCAGAGACCGACTCCTACAAGCTGCCCTCTCATCTTCACATTTGAGCTGCGACACACACACACCCCCAGACACACACACAGACACACACACACCCAGACACACACACACACCCAGACACACAGACACACACACAGACACACAGACACACACACAGACACACACACAGACACACACACACACCCAGACACACACATACACACAGATTAGATAAATGTAATTTGAAAAAAGTTAAAAGCTTCATATCATGTAAGGTATAAGTAAAACATAATTCTCACTGATAACAGTAAAGAAGATGTGTAAGGCTCAGGGCTGAAGCAACCACCACTGCCAGGGAATCTGGCACGTTCTTCTAGTCTCCATGGGTGTGGCACACGTACATCCATGCAGATAAAACACTTGTCCACACAGAATAAGTGAATTTAACAAACAAATGAAAAAGATTTGTAAGATGGACGGCCTCTACCTCTCAGAACTGTTCTGGCGTGTGCCATAAGTCCACATTATAGAAAAAAGCCAGGACTGGAGAACTCAGTCATGTGATCACAAGCACACTAAGCACACGGCTGCCTTACAGGACTGAAGGCCTGCAGGTCACTCTGCCAACGGATGACACATTCAGTGGGCTAGGTCATTAACAGGACAGTTCTGAGCCCTCTGGCTGCTTCAGGGTTTCTAGGCTTGGTCCCAGCGAGACACATCCCCCCCCCCCCCCCCCGGCCTGTACTGCACTGTGCACTGGTACCTAGTGACTGCCGAGTTTAGCATACTGGCTGAGTGTTGAGTTCTTTAGGATGCATGCTGTGCAGAGAAACCATGGCAAGGGAACATTTCTACTCAAGATCTCTCTTCATAGAACTTAGCGCCCCATATGCGTGGAGGTGGCAGGAAGTTCAATTAAAAAAAAAAAAAAAAACAACAATATATTTCATTGCAAACTGGCATCTAGGTGATGAGGGTGTATTCCAGAAGGGAGACCTCATCCCAAGCTCCTTTGGCTAAGAGCATCAGCCACACAAATTCCTATGCCAAGGTCCCCAGGGTGGCAATTGAGAAAGTTAGTTCGGGAGGTCTTTCAGGGATAATGTGGAGTTAGGCTTTCCTGCACTGGCTACAGGATCTATATTTGTAAGGGTGCTGAGTGAACAGAGAGAATTTTGAGTGGTCAAATACACATTGTGCAGCTGCAGTATTATCTCCATTAAGAGAGACAAGCCCAGTGGTGTACAGGTTTAAGCATAGCATTCTGAAGGCGGAGGCAGAAAGGTGTCCGTGAGTTTGAAACCTGCCTAGTCTAAACGGCAAGCTCCAGGCCACTCAAGGCTAGGTAGTACAGGCCAGTCAGAGCTACATAGTGAGACCATTTCAAGGAAGAGAGAAGAAGGGGCTGGGCAGTGGGGCTCTGGGTGAGCTTGCCCGAGGAAGCCCTGGATAGGGTCCCTAGCTCTGCACAGAGCTGCACAACTTGTCCCAGCATTTGAGATTTGGAGGCAGGAGGATCAAGGTCATAGTCACACAGAGATTCAGGCCACATGCAACCCTGACACAGAAAACAAATCCAATCAATCGATCAATCAGTCAATCAATCAATCAATCGATCGATCGATCGATCGATCCATCGAGACTGGTCATTTATGAACTATTCAGAGTGACCCTTCCCGGCTTTCCAAGGATCCTACACTTTCACGGGCATTGTGAACATGCCCACTGCTGGATATGATAACTAGGGAAAGGGGAGGCAGGCTGGGGGTGGAGTAAAATGGCACAGTGACTAATGGCGTCTGCCACCAAGCCTGTCAATCTAAGTGCCCACACAGACATAAATAGGTGTAATAAAAATGAAATTAAGAAGAACCAAGGACAACGAAGACTAGGGGAGGGGGCTGGAGAAATGTCTGAGCAGGGGACCCGGGTTCTATCCACAACACCCGCATGGCAGCTCACAATCATCTGTAATTCTGGGTGATCCAACACACTCACCTGGCTCACTCAGGCACCCGCATGCATGGGGTTCACATATATACAGGAAAGCAATATATCTGATCACCTGGGCCAGCCCCTAGGAGGCTGTGACTTAAGCCAAGAGATAGGGGACTCAGGTTCGCCTTGTACTGGCTCAGAGTCAGCCATCATACCCTGAGGTACACTACAGAAGGAGAGAGAGGACACTGGGAATAGAGCTCTCATCCTAGACTGTCACCATGCTGACTGGCCAAGTCACCTTCTGAATGTGGCTGTGAAATCATGTGCCCACACAGCCCTCTGAGGCTCCTCCAGGCATGATGTTTACCCCTGGATCTTCTACTGAAATCCTTCTCAGAAGCAATTCATTTCTCTGAGGAGCTGACTCTCAAGCCATTAATCCTCTGCTGGAGACAGGACAGCCCCCCCCAAACTCATACTTTCTAAGTGCCAGCCACTCATCCAACACTGTCAGTATCCAGCCACGTGGAACCTTCTGCAACCATGAGGTTAGAGGCTCTTTATGGAGAGAACCTGCTCCTGCCTTAGCCTTGGCATTTCATTATTTCCCTTCCAAGTTTATAGGAAGCTATAAAATTGGTTCACAAAACCTTCTACAGTCTCCAAACCACAATCTTGTCTAGTTCAAAAGAAGGAGGGGGGAGGAAGGTCTGGCTAAGAGCCCAATTCATTCTAGGTATTTGTCTAGCAGGAAGGCCATCTGAAAAGTTACAGGCTGGTTAGGAATTAAACTTCACCTGGCCATTAGTCTCCAAGAGAAAGCCTGTTTTGAGTAGGGGAAGAAAAGAAAACAAGATTCCTTCCAGCACACAATTAAGAGCTTACCAACTTTTCCCTCGTACTGAAAAACCCAAACTGTGGGTCTTGAAGCTTTGGTTCCAGCACTCAGGAGGCAGAGGCAGGTGGAGGGTCTCTGTGAGTTTAAGGCCAGTAAGTTCCAGGATAGCCAATGCTATGGAGAGAGACCATGCCTCAAAAGAAAAGAAATAGAGAAGAAAATCCAAACTATATGCACCAAGTGATATTAACGTTGGGTACCAGGTAAGAATGAACTCATTCTTACCTAGACGATCTTATCACCTGCTCCCCCACTCACAGGTGAGCTGTCACTCAAAAAGGGTACAGAAGCTGTTGAAGACACACAGATATAACCTGCTAAGGCCCCAATCCAACACAGGGGCCTGGAGATGGGGTTAAAAGCACTTGAGTTCTTTGTGTGTGTGTGTGTGTGTGTGTGTGTGTGTGTGTGTGTGTGTGCTTTTTTTGAGACAGGTTTCTCTGTGGCTTTGGAGGCTGTCCTGGGACTAGCTCTTGTGGTCTCGAACTCACAGAGATCCGCCTGCCTCTGCCTTCCGAGTGCTGGGATTAAAGTCATGTGCCACCACCGCCTAGCAAGCATTTGAGTTCTTGGGAACGGCCCAGGTTCAATTCCTAGCACTGCTGTGGTGACTTTCAACTCTCTGTAACCCCAGTTCTAGATGACCGAGTGCCATCTCCGGACCCCTGTGAGCAGTAGGTATGCAAGGTCATGCATGCGGACAAAACAATCATACACATAAAATAAAACTTAAAAATCTTCAAAGGAAAAAGGGACTAACGTTCTCAATCGCTGAGTGTTGGCCACGGCTCCCCTTAACTTTTACTGCCCCATTTAATCATTACTCCCCAGTTTATCTGAAGCCACGCTGATGGTACACTCTAGGTTGGCCAGCTTTAGTCACTCCTGAGTGTTTGCACCCACTTTGCACTTGGCACACTTTGCACGTGGCACCGGCCTCACCCTGCCCTTCACTCGTGGAGTGAGACAGTAAGTTGAATCCACAGCTCCCCTCCTTCTCCTTCTCTCCCTGCCTAGAAGACTAGGTGACACTGCGAGTGGGTGATGTCACAGCAGAGTCTCATTCTGTACTCTGATTTGGGCTTAGAGAGCAAGAGAAATAAAAACTGTCATTCAAGTTGCAGAAAAATGCAAACAGTTAACATTGAGAATCCAGCTGTGACAGCCGAGTGGACGGAGACAGAGGCTCCGTTCTTCAGCCAACCTCCTTCCAAACATGGAACCAGGGACAATGCAGAGTGTGAATGGCTCGGGGCAGCCCTGTCACCAACAGTCAGGACATGCCCTACAGATTCCAGGGCACCATGGCACCAGTGTCGGAACTGTAAGGAAAATATAGAATGCAGGCTTTATAGATGGCCCACACTAGTGTGCACACGTCTAGCTCCAACAATGGCCTTGGCATTGTTGTTTAAGAACAACAGGGCTGAAACACCCACCCAGAGCACACCCTAGTTGGAAAGAGATAATCGAAGGGTGGCTCCTCACTGAATGGAGAACTATATGGTTATTAAAAACAACACTAACCAATTCTGATAAGATATACTTCTGCAGTAGCCTTGTGGTATCTGCTGACAAGTAAGTTATAAAACACCTCTCATTTCCTCTGGGTTAATAAAATGGTAGTTGAATTTGAGGACTGCAGAGCCATACTCCCCAGGTTCAAGCCCCCGGATTTGCTGCTGTTAAGATGGCTGATTAGGCCAAGCTATGCAGGGAGATCCATCTCAGCAGCATCAACTGAACCACAGGGGTTGGTGGGGGTGGGGTGGCGTGGAATCTTACTTTTAGAGATGAAATAAAGCCACCATGCATGCCAAGAGCTGAGACAGTGCAAGGCTCACGGTGCATGCTGGAGAAAGGCTGCAGCCCTCGGGAGGTAGAAGCAGGAGTTCAAGGCCATCCTCAGCTGTGCAGGGAGCTGAGTCCAGCCTAGAGACTAAACTAGTGGCCCTGTCTCAGAGACAATGAATAACAAAATTTGTTATTTAAAAAAAAAAATAGGCTACAGGGAGCCCGCAAGATGGCTCAGCAGGTGAAGGTGCTTGCTGCCAAGTTTGAGGACCTGAGTTTGACTCCTGGTACCCACAAGGTTGAAAGAGCTGTCCCCTGACCTCCACCATGTCCCTACCCCCACACCAAGATAAGTAAGTAAATGATACCCAGCATTCCCCTTGCCCCTAAGAAAAGATGCTCATCACAGTAGATATTTAAAAACTGGAGCAAGTGTGTGGGATTTCCTGGTCTTTCCTGGTTTGCATCAAGTTCTTTAGTGGAGATCCCCAGGCAGGGTGAGCGCCCAGAGATGGGAGAGCCTGATTTCTTTAGCAGCAGCAGCAGCAACAATCCACTCAGTCTGAAATGTCAGGAAGCTGAGCGGATTAAGGGTATTACAGTCGCTATTCATAAAGGTGTTTTGTTAGAACTTTCAAATAGCAAGCTGGTGAAATAAGCCTCACACAGCCTTAAATGAAAGCCTGTTACAGTACTTAACATTTCCCAGAGAAGGAAAAAGACCTCCAGGTATTAATTTACCTAGAGCAGCTGCCTGGAAGACACTGTAGCGGTCCCATTTAGCCAGGGCTGTAAAGCCGGTCACCAGTCACAGAACTAGGCAGCCTGGACCCAGAGGCCCCGGGTGGAGTGGCGGGACTTCAGGACTGAAGACACCGAGCCTGACTGAAACCAGGCAGCTGCTGGCAAGGCCTGTGCGGCTTCAGCCCATGGGCCTAAGCATTTTTAAATGTTAAGGTTTCATCTAGAGACCTAGACAGGCACAGGAGAGGCTCTGTTATGCTTTGGATGTGCAATGCTCACCGTGAGAGCACGTGTTTGAATGGCTGGGTCCTGGCTGGCAATGCCGTTTACACAGGGGTGGCCGTTTACATGGGGTGGCCGAGGAACCTCTAGGAAGTGGAACCTCAATGGAAGGAGCAGTCACTGGGGTTTATAGCCCAGCCCTACTTCCCATCCCTCCCTCCCACCCCACCCCACCCCACCCCTCCCACCCCCGGTTCTAGGTCATCTAAGGTGTGAGCAGGCAGCCTTATGCCCCTGCAGCCACAGCCACAGGCCAATTCCACTACTTAGGGGCAGCCCGTCTCCAGGCCTTCCTTCTTTGTCCCCTCAAACAGCAAGCCAGAGTAAGACCTTAAATCTTCGCAGAAGGAGTCCCTTGTCTTCCCACTGCTCCTTCTGAAACCACAGAATGAATGGTAACTGATGTTTTCCCAGTTGGGACAGCACAGGGACAGTCTTTCCCAGGGCAAAGGGGAGGGGCGCAGGCAGACAACAGGAGGAGCCGCCCAGTGGAGGTGTGCGTGACGAGTGACAGACCTTTAGAGGATGATACTGTTGGCATACTGTTGGCGCTTTGATGATGAAGACAGGTTCATCAAGGGCCCCAGGAGATGAGGTAAGGGAGGGGAGGACTCTGCCTAGAGGTGAGAGGCAGGGACTTGAGGAATTGACTTGGGAGGCAGTATGGTGAGAAGGAACCAGATCTCACCCAGTCACTGAGACCAAAACTTGCACCTGAGCACCACCAGGAGCTCAGGGCACAAGGCTCCTCTTCTGGATAATCCCTGGCTACCAGGAAAGCTAGCACAAGTCTATTTCCCACCATTGGACAGGGTAGGCATCGTAAGAAAGGCAAGTGGCTAGAGCAATCTCACTCTTGTTATGGGACAGCAAGACGGCTCTGCGCTAAGGGTGCCTGCCACCAAGCTGGGGACCTGAGTGGGTTCTGTGGGACCTACGTGGTGGAAGAGAAGAACTAACTTTGCATGTTGCTCTCTGACCTCCATGTGCGTGTGTGCACACACACGTAATTTAATTAAAAAAAAAAAAAAAAGCAGTTGATCCAGTACTCGGTATAGAAGCAAGCAGGCCTCTGTAAGTTCAAGGCCAGCCTGGTCTATAGAGTGAATGAACCTCATGACAGCTAGGGCTATATAGAAAGATGCTGTCTCAAAAACAAAACAAACTTTTATAAAGCAGTAAAAAACAAAACAAAACAAAAACAAACAAACAAATAAACAAAAAACCCACATCCTTTCCACTCCATTAAATCGCTTTAAGGGAATAAAAATGCTTCCAGAATCATCCGGTTGAAAAATATTTGTAATATGCCAAAAAAGCCTATCGTGTGCAGGCACACACCATTCTGTACAAAAGGTTTATCCAGCAAAACAACCAGGGGACAGAAGAGAGATCTGAGAACTTGAGTTTCCAGCGGCCAAGGGGATCAAAGACACAGTACGTGCAACTAAATTTAGTCTTCCCCCACTGCCAAGGTCTGAGGTGTGTTGCCTGGACAATGCCCGGCTGACAGGGATCATCATGAGGGACAGTGTTGCTGCTTATGTCCCTAAAGTTTTCTGCCAGCTGCCATGGACTAGAGAGGCTGTGGGAAGTTTCCAGACCTCAAGAAGTTGCAGAGGAAAATCAAGGATATTCACCTTGAATCCAGAAAAAGAGAAAAGACAAGGAGGCAAATGAAGACAGATCGGTGCGCACCCTCTGAGTGGTTAAAACACACGGGCTGTGTGTCCTGAAACACGGGGTTCTGTCCATCCACAGCGATGCATGAACTGTAAAGGATAACCTTCGCTCACACCTTGACAGAATTTAGGATCACTGTGAAACGCACCTCTGGCTGTGTCCATAAGGGTGTGCCCAGCTGGGGCGGGAAGACAAACTCCGAATATTGGTGATACTGCGGCCAGGGGTTAGGGAGTCCTCCACTGAGAGAGAGGGAGAGAGAGGGAGGGAAGGGAGGGAGGGCCAGCTAAGAAGTAACTTTCCTCCCTCCCTCCCTCTCTCTCTCTGCTTCTTGACTGTAGATAAATGTAACTACTACCCTGCCACCACAGCAGACTACTGTACTCTTGAACTGAGTCAAAGTAAGGCCTTCCTTAAGGTACTTTTGGCACATCAATGCGAAAAGTCAGTAACACGCGCACTAAATTGTCATTGCTCTCTCTTCCCACATATGAAAACATTCTTCCAAGCCCCAGACAACACCAGAGAGCCCAGCAGCACAACGGTGAGGAGCCAGAGAAAGGAGGAGCTGACTTCAGAGCAGCTTTTGTCGTGTCTCCCCCCCCACCCCCTCCCGCCCCATCCCCCCCCCCCCCAGTCAGCATAGTGGTGGCCTTGGTGGTGGCGGCTGGCTGTGGCTCCTGCACAGTCCTATTAGCTCACACATCAGGCGAGGTACCTGCCCTGCCTTTCAAAGGAGAGAGACCTAAGTGTTTTAAGGACTGGCTTTTGTCACCCAGCCAACCTGTCACACCTATCTTCTGGTGCCTTGGGCGCATGGCACATGCTGCTGGCTAAATTTAAACTCTCTAGAGCCGTTTCTGACTTGACATTTCTCTCACTCTAAGGAGGAGCAGGCCTGCTTCTTTGGTGAAAATAACATAGCCCCGCCCCCTCCAGTCAGTGCAGACAGATGGAGCCATGGGGTGGGGGGGGAGGGGGGGAGTCAGAAATGGCTCATGGTTTCTCCTGTGCCTCCAGAAATGTTCCCACCCCATGCCCTGCACAACAGGGATGCACCATCACGTTCCTTAATGGCCTGATTCTTCTGTTTCTGTAACAGCACAGCGCAAGGAAGGGAGCCTGTACACTGACTCACTGTAGGCTCTTCATCTCCGCTTTCTGAGACACGAAAAGGAATCATCATTGGAGCAGGGGTTCGGATCCCGGCTCCACCTCCAACAGCATACACATCGTTTAGCCTCTTTCAACAGTGACCACCCTCATCTTTAAAACGAGCTGTGACTTGGTAAAGTGGCAGGGCAATACTATACAGACCGTGCAGGCTAGTTTTATGTTAACTTGACACAAGCTGGAGTTAGCTGAGAAAATGCCTCCATAAGTTCCATCTGTACGGCATCTTCTTAGTGACTGATGGGGAGGGCCCAGCCCATTGCAGTTAGTGCCACCCCTGGGCTGGTGGTCCTGGGTTCTAAAAGGAAGCAGCTGAACAAGCCATGGGAACAAGCCAGTAAGCAGCTCCCTCCATGGCCTCTCATCAGCTCCTGACTCCAGGTTCCTGGCCTGCTAGAATTCCTTTGGTGATGAATTGTGATGTGAGAGTCGAAGCTGAATAAACCCTTTTGGCCTTGGTGTTTCGTCACAGCCTTGGTGTTTCTGGTGTTTCCTCACAGCAATAGGAACACTAACTAAGACGCAGGCCTTCCCTGCAGCAGCCAGTACCAGGGTAACAGCTGCTCATGGTATCACTATGTTGCTACAGTTTCTCAGCTGTCTGACTTCAGACTCCATTTAATTGTTAAAGTGAACACTAAAGGTTGTATTGACTCCGCAAGAGTCTGGCAAGATCAAAGAATGGTCTGGACTCAGCACAACTGCTGGGCTGTGTGAGCCGACTGACCTGGAATCACAGGGCGGTTATCCCTCAGGCTCCGGTATTTAATGTGTTAAGGTAGACCGAGGGGTCCGCTCCTCCCAGCCAGCTTGTTGTCTAGCTAGAATAAATCAAGAGACACTTCCACCTCCCCTGCCTGGGAGCTGAAGCTTGCTTCCTAGTGGTAACTACCCCGTGCTGGGATTGGCACAGGAAAACCGGACCCACTGGGACCACAATGCACTGCTGCTCCAAGTCACTTGACTGCTGTACATCGATCGGTACACGCGTGTTTACGTGTGTACACAGCACACATGCATGGAGGTACACATACACAGATGTGTGGAGGCAAGAGGTTGGTAGCAAGTGTCTGCCTCTGCTTTGCTTCACCTAAACTTTTGAGACAGCAGCGTGTTGTTTCACTGAACTGGAGCTCACAGATCCAGTTAGACATGCTGACCAGGGCACCCCAGGACCTTCCTCCTGTCTCTGATTCCCCAGGGCCAGGGTTACAGGCACGCATGCTGGTCCCGGCTTTTTTTTTATATGGGAGCTGGAGGTTGGAACTTGGGTCCTGATACTTGTACATCGAGACACTTAACCGACTTAGCCATCTCCCACACCCCAAGGCTTTGCCCGTAAGTGTGCCACCCTGGGTTCAAAGCCATACATCAAATGAAGGGTTAGGGGAAAGGCAGGCAAGAGGAAACCTACCTTGTGGGAATTTATGAGGACAGCCAGGCTGAGCCTCTCTTGGAATGGAACTCTGTAAGAAGGAGCAGTGACCTGGCCAGAGGGGACATCAGAGTGATGACATTGGAGCCTCTAGCTCTGTGCTTCACTGGCAATAGGTGGCCCGGCTCTACATGCAAGTATGATTCCACTCTGTCCAGAGTCTATGGGTACTGCCAGGCTCACGGGGGTGTGGCTAGCTCCGTGACACTATGGCATCAGGGAAAATGGAAGCCAGAGAAGGCTGGCTTACACTAGGACCTCCCCCTCCCCCCCCGGGGGGGGGGCTCTAAAACTCAGGATTCCTCCCTTCTTAACTTGGGCAGGTTTTCCCTTTGGCTTTTCAGATCTGTCTGAGAAGCCATAAAAAGAAACGGCAAGCCTTATGCCTGAATATGGAGGGGGCTTAGGCAGTAGCGTAGCAATTGCCATTGGAAGCAGGAGATTCTGGGTGTTTCCCTGTAAGGCCTCTGGAGTTTAAGGAGTCCCAGAAATTGAACACAGTTTCTTAAGGGCCCCAGGGCTCACCAACAAGCAAGGCTGAGGTTCTTTTCTGTAACTCCAGCTTCCCATGAGTTCTCTGTACTCTCCAGTAGTAACTAGACACGAGTAACCAAACTGTAACAAGAACTTGTAAATGCAGCGAGCGACTGGCTAAGGGAGAGGAGCCCTGTATTCAAGTTACTTGGGGCAGGCAGCTAGCGACGGTGGCGGCCTCTGCTCTCATGCTGGACTGTCAAGAGGCAGAGGGAATCGGGCAGGCACAGAACGCACGCGAACAGCATTTTGTTGAGCTATCTCTCCGTGACTGATGTCGCTTCTTACACCTGCTTTCTGTGACTCCAGATTCGTAACCTAGCCTCTCCAAGTCAGCTGGATCACCTAAGGGGTGTTAGTGGGCGCAGTCCTTCCTTCAGAGATGGGTGTACAGATGGATGCTGAGCTCACCTCAATCCAGGCCACCGATTACCAGCTGTAGTTCCTAGTCGCCCAACACAGGCAGGCAGGAAGGACCGTTTTTTTCCCTCCACCTTGTCCAACCTCAGGTCACACTCCCCCCCCCCACACCCAGTTTCTCCCACAGTGGCCTCCTGGGCTCCAATTGGAGTGTGTGTTGCTTAGCATAGAAAGCATCTCTCCAGCCCAGTTGCTGGGAGAGTCACTTCCCTCTTGGCTTCACAGACCACTTACTTTGAGAGCTATCTCTCCGTGTTTGTTTAGTGTTTAATCATTAGGAGGTGGAGGTTCTAATACCGGGGGAGGTGGGGCCCAGGGCATCTGCAAATAAGTCAGCTATTTGCTGCTGTCTGTCAAGGTTCTGCTTTTGGAAGCCTTCTCTCCTGAGACACGGGGCTGACCTATGATGTAATGGACTCCCAGATGCTAAGGGAGCTTATTCTCCAAGGACACCACGGAGGTGAGGTGTGGGGAGAACATTGGTTCCGGGAGATGAACTGTCAGCCATCCGAGACACGATTGCCTCTTCCCAGAGCAGAGCTCCCAGGACGGGATCTAGTCTTTTCCTCAAGGCCTCCCCCACTCACCCTGAACACCTCCCCGCCCCCACACCCGCCTGCTTGACATGTTTCCAAAGGTCTGACCCAGCTTTTTCAGGGACACTCCATCCCACTGTCCAGCCACGTGATCTGGAAAAGTGACTAACCTGAGTGCCTAGGCCCTTCCCTTGGCAGCTCCCAATCAGGGAGAAGGTGCTGGTATCCCAGAAGACAGCTCCCTCCAGTCCACCCTCTGTGTCCCCGTATCCCCAGGACAGTACCTCACATGCATGGTGATCCCTGGCGTTTGCCAGTCCTGCTGAGGTGGGGCCGTGGACTGAATAGCTCATGCTGAAGTCTAACCCCAACATGGCAGTATTTGCAGGTAGCAGCTGTCTTTGGGATGTGAGGGCAAAGCCCTTACACGTGGGATTAGCAGCCTGTCAAAGGGTTCTACATTCCCTTGTTGCTATTAGAGAGGATGGAGAAGGGTCCCTGCCAGAGCCTCTCAGCGGGCTCCAGCCTGGGCCCTCTGGCTTTTGGAAACGAGAGAGCAAATGTCTGATGTTTCTGAGTCTACAGTTAGCATGTATCTCTTAGGATAGGTGGCACAGCCACACCCCCAGGTCACCTCAGCCAGCCTGCTAAGTGTCAGAGCCTTTATAGTATTAGGTCCTGGGAACCCAATGACAAGTAAAATACTCTTAGTCTCTAAGACCAGCATTACGAAAATAGAAAACAATTCACGATTAGGATGGAAGTGTAAGGACCACACAGGCCCCTCTGTGAGCATGACAGGACTCTGAAGGGCTGTGTGTACGGGTCTAAGTACATACGTGCTAGCCTGGCTCAGAGCAAGAGCCCAAGCCAGAGGAAGTACCGTGATGCAGCTGCAGCCTACAAAGCCATCGGAAGGAAGCGCTTGGTGCCCCAGGTCGAGAAGTGGACAGGGCCCAGGAGAGGTGGCAGGGCCAGCCCGGGAGGGCTGTTATGCAATCTGTGACGCGGTGCCCCAAAGGCTTTTTAATAGGTCAGATCTTCGTCTGAAGGTCACAGACTGTGCTGGGGTGACTAATGCCCAGTAACAGGGCTGGCACTAAGGGCAGCCAAGGAACAACAACAGAGGTGCCTGCTGCAAACTGTGTGCCAGCTCTGATTTGGGGGACACCAGAGAGGCCAAGCCATTAGCAAGCTTGACGACTCAAGGAGGCCTCCCTCCCAGATTCAAGCCGGCCTGCCCACAGGAGCCCCTCAGCTTGCAGACTCTGTTTACCTACCACCCTTTTATTCCAGATCATTAAGACTTCAGCCCTCTGGAGGCTTCCTGGGGGCCTTTGTTTAAAATGAGAAGCCAACTACATTTAATTACTTCAGCCAGACACCATGCCTCCCTCCCCCAACCGCCCTCCGCTTGTCTCGAAACATAATCAGGGCCTGTTCGGAGGCCCTCCTCAAATTATGGTTCTGATCTTTTGCTTCAGAGAGAGAGAGAGAGAGAGAGAGAGAGAGAGAGAGAGAGAGAGAGAGAGAGAGAGAACTGGGAGTCTACAGGGCCGTAAACCCTTTCAAGTTCTGTTTCAAGACCCCTGCCGGGGATCTTAGCAGGCTTGCGCCTCAGATGTTGCCGGGGGGGGGGGGGGGGGGGGGGGGGAGTAGGGGGGGAGTTAGAGAGGACCTCCTGCCAGTTGGTGCACTCCAGCTATTGCTAGTTACCCCCAGGGGTCCCAGGCCCTCTACCCGCCTCCAGGCTCTGACAAGGACGAGAAAGCAGCAGGTGGTCAAGAGCTGAATGAGACACCCCCCCCCCCCCCGCAAGAGAACCACAAGTTAAGGAGAGGGCAGACAGTGACCGCAGGGCTGGGCCTAGGGTTTGCAGGACCCATTTTAAAACCCAGCTTTCCAAAGCACCCACTTTGGTCTCTTTTGCTGCGAACTCAGCATTCCAACTTATTGCCAAATGGCAAAGGCCGCCATGCGTTCTAACCTATCTCTGAACGGCACTGGCTGACAGGCTTTCTAACCCATCACCCAATGGCAGTGACTGCCAGGCTGTCCAATCCATTACCAAACAGCACTGGGCAGCAGGCATTCTAATCTATCACCAAATGGCACTGGCTACTAAGGATGGAGGGTGCTGCACTCACTTGTACTGGCCTGGTCTCCCATTGCCTTTCCGGCTTCCCAGCGAGGAAAACACAGTTGAACACACTTGGACTCAGGATAGCTAACTGGCCTGGCCTCCAGATGTAGCCGGAAGTCTGAGGTATGTTACAATGGCTTCTGGGTGGAGAATGCACAACTAAGCCTAGAGTAGGATAGGGGCCATGAGTTGAAATGGTAGTAAGCTGTGTCTGTGGTCACTTGGTCTCCCAAGAGGAACCTTCTAGACATTCATCTACTGAAGGTAGGTTAAGGTCCCGGCTGCAGGAGGAGTACTTGAGGACTGAGTGGTGTGGTGTGCCACAAGATGCAGAGCCAGGGTTGATTCGGGCAGTCCCTGGAGTGGTGCATGCCTTGGGGATGTCTATTCTGTGGGCAACAGCTCAACCCCGCTGGTTTCCCTGGCTGTTCCGGCGGGTGTGGGCCTGTGTCATGCTGGCTATTTAAATGTTCCGCACAGTGTGCGTCTCTTTGATGGTTTGAACGAGAAATGTCCCCGTCGTCTTGGGCACGGGAACACCTGTTCTCCTCTGGCTGGTGCTGTTGGGGGAGGGTTAGAAGATGCAGGCTTTGTTTGAGGAAGTGTGTCACTAGGGGCTGGCCTCTGAGAACTTAAAGCCCCCCATCACTTCCAGTTCACCGTCTTTGCTTTGAGATCCGCAGTTCAAACTAGGAGCCCTCAGCCTCCCCACCGCGGTCCCCCTGGAACCACGGGTGCTTCTGGCTGTTTCATCCCAGCAACTAATACATGCTCGGTCACCAGTCATCCACGCTTTCATTCAGTCATTCGCCCTTCATGGTCTAAATAAAAGGAGCAAACCTCTGAAAGGCGGGCACTGTCCTAGGAGAGGGGATTGGCCCATAAGCAAAATTCACCTGCTTTGTTTTACTGATGCTCGCACTAGTGGGTAAGAACGCACGTACGAAAGCAAAAGGTGTGGCCAGGCCATAATGTCCGCGCTCAGAGGCCGAGGCAGGGGATTGCTGCGTTCAAGGCCAGCTGGAGCCACACTGGAGACCTTGTCTCAAAATTAAAACGAGCAGAAGAAAGGTAGGGAACAATGAGCTTGGAGATGAAAGACACACTTTGTAGCGGAGGCCCGTGAGGGGTTAGGCACAGCCACCAGGAAACGACCTGTGACTTAAGACAGGAAGAGGAGGAGGAGGAGAATGGGGCATGGGAGGCCTACTCTAGACAGCAGGGTTGGCAGTACAGAGGGTGATGGATGAGTGTGTTCAAGAGGGGCTGGAGGAAGGCATGGCTCCAGGCTGGAGAGGCGGCAGCACACACCCCGTAGGGGCTGCCTTGTGTTCGGTGTGTAGTAGCAAGCCCCACAGCAGCAAAGCTTCAGGAAGGGCACAGGCGTGTGTTAGGTGGGTTACAGTGGTAGCTGGGAAAAGAACCAGTAACCAGCAAGAGCTCAGAGGTGAGAAACCGGTGTCCTATGCTGCTGCAAGGAGCATGGGGGCGGGGGACAAGGATTTACAGGTCACATTTACAGAATGTGACAAGACTTGCCTTGGCCTAGACGGAAAACACGGGGAAGGAAAAAGGAAACTGAGTAACCTCACCCATGGTCTAATTAATATGCATTCACTCACTAAACACACAGACAGTGCCTGTTACCCTGAGACTACAGGCTCAGTGACAGCCAACGCAGCTAACAAGGACAGCATCCAGCTTCCTCCCATTGAAAAGCCCAGCCAGAGCCAGTGCTAACCCAGTTTGCCTCTCTGTAGCCAAAGCTGGCATCCTAAAGCATAGAAGTGCCTCCAGAGCAATGAGCTAGCTGTGGGGATCCTCGATGGTTCTGTTAGGCTTGGGGTCTAGGAGGCGGCATCGCAGGGCAGACAGGATCTGAGTTTGTAAGGATTCCTCGCATAGAGGCAGCCAGGAAGTTAGTCTTCACTGTTAGGGGAAAGGAAGGGGGGTGGGGAGAGGGAGAGAGGGTGGAGGGAGGAGAGAGAGAACAACCCAGCTAGAGCAAGCTCTAGATCTGTGAGCACTCAAAGGGAGCATGAGACCCATTGGGTGCATCCAATAAAAGTCGATACTACTGCGTAGACTCCTACGCAGATGACAATACTTCTCAGCGGCTCATGTTCTCCAGGGTTTCAACCACTGTGTGGCCATGCATGATCCACGCCCAGACAACTCAAATAAATAGAAGGGAATGCTTCTTTCTCAGAGTTACTGTGACACTGAAGAATCCCAAGGGCGGGGCGGTGACTCCTTTTGCCCTAACCTCAAGGCAAGCTGCAGACACCTGCGAGCTTGGGGCAGGGTCCACCACTTTTCATTTCCCTCAGCCACTACAATCTCAGAGCCCACCTAAGTCACTCTAAGCACCAGGGATTAATGGGATACGTTAAAGCCAGTCTCCTCTTCCTTGGATTGCCTCTAAAGAGACTACGAGGAGGGTCCCCGGATGGGAGGGGTCGGCTGGAATGATCCATCAGCAGGGGACTGACAGGGTCGGAGTGCAGGCTCACCATGACGCAGTTAACTAGGCTGAGGGAAATGCTGCACTGTTGGCTAGTTGGCTAGGAGCAGCTCTTAGGTACCCTTGTGTGGGGTACGGCATTCTCCTGGCCACCACAGAGCCTGGCCAGAGCTGCTCCAGGATTGGCTTCTTGAAACATCCAAGGAGAAAGTGGTACCCAAGAGGAGGAGGTTGGAATAATGCAGGGATGGTGACACCTGCCAGCTGAGGGGCCACCAAGCACGCAGTGGGCTCCCCCTTGAGGAAGGGTTAGAGCCCTACAGCTTGTTCCCTAGCCCCATCCTCCGCTTTTAGGACTCTATGTAGAATTATGGTCTTCCTGTTGCAGCCTCTGAGGACTCGGATTATAAGCAGATACAAGCAGACCTCATCTTCCCTGAGTGCTGTCCACAGGGAGCGCTGTACCAGGTACTGTGTCCGCCACATAAGACTCCAAACTCCAAACTCCATCTCTTAGCTCTTCTTGGAATAGAAGCTGCCACCATGCTGGCAGGTTTTTCCCATTCCAGCGGTTCAGAAAGGCCCAAAGGCCACTACTGTGGGCACAGCTCTGTCCTTCCTGTCTTCCCTGGGAGGATCTCACTCTGTTCCACCAGCCACAGACAGGCCTTCTCGTCCCCAACCCTCAGCAACACCAGCTTCCTGCTTCTCAAAGCCCCTCAAAGCTGCTGCTGAGGTACACTCGGCGGCGAAGCTCTGAGAATACACACAGTCCACATGTCCCCCCCAGATGAGGTCTGCTGAAGGCACGGGGCATGGGATGGGGTGGGGGTGAGGGGTGGGCTCAGCAAGGTAGCTACAGCAAGGCTCAAGTCTAGTCAGGCTCAACTAAAGCACCACACAAGGTAACATGTGATCATGACTGTCAGTCAACAAAGACGTACACATGGAATCCACCCGCGTGGGATGAGCTCTTTCCAGAAATCATGTTGTCAACTCAGTCTAAAAGAACACTGGCTTGGCCAGGCAGTGGTGGCACATGTCTTTACTCCCAGCACGCCCAGAGGCAGGCAGATCTCTGAGTTCGAGGCCAGCTTGGTATACAGAGTGAGTTCCAGCACAGCCAGGGCTACACAGACAAACCCGGTCTTGAAAAACAGCAACAACACAAAAGAACTGGCTTGAAGAAGCCAGGAGGCATTCAATGCCACGGGTCTGTTAGCAGGTAAAGAAACGGGGTGCACAGAGGAGAGGTGTGGAAACACGTGGAGGTAGCAGAGCCAGGGCTAGAGACACACCTCTTGGTCCCTGGTGCACTTACGTGTGGACCGCACCAAGACTTCCATCAAAGAGACAAGCCATGCTTTCCCTGAGTTCTCAGTTCATGATCTCCAGGGCTACACACAGACCACTCTGTTCCCCACAGGCCAGGGATGGGTAGTTGCTATCCGACTTCCTTATTGGCAGCTCCCACATGACATTAAGGGACGTTAAAGGACAGTCTTAAGAAAATCTGGTGTGTGCTCAAACTAACCTTGGATCAAGCTGTGTGGGTGGCGCAGCTGAGCGGCAGACCGAGACAGAGGTCACATGGAAACCAGGGACGTTTCTGCAGAGGCCGACACTAAGGTCACCTCAGACACCAGGCTGGTCACAACCAGAGCATTCCTGTCACTAACTGACACCGTAGCTGGGTTGCTATTTATTTTTATTAAAACATTTTTGTTATGGTTTTGTTGTTATTTTTTGGTTTTTCGAGACCTGGCTGTCCTAGAGCTTGTTTTGTAGACCGGGCTGGTCTTTAACTCACAGAGATCCGCCTGCCTCTGCCTCCGGAGCGCTGGGATGAAAGGCGTGCGCCACCACCGCTTGGCCTGGACTGCTTTTAAAGTGACAGAAGGGAGACGAGGGTGATGGCATGTGTTTACAATCCCAGAACCTGAGAGGCAGAGACAGCAGGTTCATGAGTTCAAGGATATCCTTAGCCATGTAGTGAGTTCCAAGGCTAGCCCAGGCTAGGTGAGGCACCGTGTCAAAGAAAAAATATGCATATATGCATAAACACAACAAAGGGTATTAGAAAGCAAAAAGAAATCTCACATGTACCAAAAAAAAAAAAAAAAAAAAAATAGGTAGGCTTACTTGATCCCTGGTAAAGTTTCTAAGGGATATTTTCTTTATCTCTGTGTATGTGTGTATGCATCAGATACATGCACATTTGTGTGGGCCAAGGCTCCTGGATGGAGATCAGAGGACAGTGTCATGTGTTAGGTCTCGTCTTCCCCGTCTCCTTCATTTGAGACAGGGTGTCTTGAATGCTATGACACGTGCCGAGCTAGGTGGGCATGTGACAATCTTCCAGGAGTCTCCTGTCTCGGTGCCAGGACTTCAGACGAGCACCCCTGTGCCTGGATTTACTGAGTTCTGCATGTCCATAGCCTCATGCTTGTATTCTACCCACTCACTGAGCATCTCTCCAGTCCATCGAAAAGATCTCTCTTTTTAATTGAGTGGGTAATGTGCGCATGCGCGCTGGCTAGTTTTATGCTGACTTGGCACAAGTTAGAGTCACCAGAGAGGAGGGAGCCCCAGTTTAGAAGATAACTCCATAAGATCCAGCTGTAGGTAAGCCTGTAAGGCATTTTCTTAATTAGTGATAGAGGAGGGAGGGCCCAGTCCATTGTAGGCGGGGTCATCTCTGGGCTGGTGGTCCTGGGTTCTATAACAAGGCAGGCTGAGCGAGCCATGAGGAGCAAGCCAGTGAGCAGCTCCCCTCCATGGCCTCTGCATCAGCTCCTGCCTCCGGTTGCCTGCCCTGTCTGAGACTTCCTTCAATGATGACCAGTGGTGTGGACGTGTCATGGTGTTTCATCACAGCTGTAGTAAGCCTACCTGAGACAGCATGCAGGCACACCTCAGCTTGTGCCTGGAGATCAGAGGACAACTCTGTGGAGGTTATTTTCTTCCTCTCACTTTCATAAGGGTCCCGGTGATCAAACTCAGCTGGGCTGCATTACACAGCAAGAACGCTCAGTCACTGAGCCATCTTGCTGACCTTGAGGAATCTTTGTTGCCACCATTGTCAGGAAAAACAATTACTGCCACGCCTCAGAATAGCGCGCTCCCACAGTAGGACCACAGTACACACACACACACACACACACACACACACACACACACACACACACACGGTCGCACCTCTTTCTAGCACTCGGTGTCATGACTTGACTATAAACTTCTCACACACAGGGACTGTGCCCAGCTCATCTTCTGACTCCAAGGGTCTGGCGCATAGTAAGTGCTCAGTAAATGTTAACTCATCAGCTTTTCTGTTCTGTCATACTGCTGATACATTACCCGGTCCCTCATCTACCTGAGGACTTTCCTCCACACAGAGGAACCATGAAGCTCCTGGAGGACACATGCTCTCGCCGGAACTAATACACAGTAAGTAGGCAATGCGCTGGGTCTTGCAGGATGGGACCCATGATGGGAGGTGTGGGGGATATGAAGTCCATGTTGCCCACGGAGTGAGACAGTGTTTTCTTCTCTCCTGGCACACGTGTGGTGGTGCTGTACTTCCCTTCATGTGGAATGCAAGTGGAGCCCAATAACTTCCTTTGGTCAACATGGTCATCCCAAGGCTTTTAGAGATGTGTGGCTCACCATACTCGCCATCTCCTCATCAGCGGGATTATTAAGTCTCGGTCTGAACAACAGTTCCTCTGGCACCCTGGTTTCCAGTAAGAGCAATGAACATAACCTAAGCTGGCCAGATGATAAGGGGGAGAAGTTTTGGGCTTGCTTATTATACAGCAAAACCTAGCTTATCCTAACTGATACTGGCACTTTCCAAGATCCCCTGACTCATCACATGAAGTTGCTCTCTGCCGTGGGACGTACTCTGAGTGGGTTTCAGGGTCTAGACTTAGGATTGCTGCGGAACTAAACACAGAGGAAGTTTGCCAATCTTGGACTCTTTCCTTTTGTCCCCTCATTCCAACTTTCACCCTGTTAGACATCTTTCTATCCCCATTTTAAGTGCTCAAGCTATCTTTTCAAAATGACTTTTATGTGTATGAACATTTGCCTTCAAGTATGTCTGTGCGGTATGTTCATGTGCGGTCACGTTCATGCCCAGTGTCCTTGGAGGCCAGAAGAACATATGAGATCCCCTGGAACTGGATTATAGGCATGAATCATCTCTCCAGCTCTTGTACAACATATCTTTCAACAACTTTGGGAGGGGCCCCTGCTTACAAAAGTGTCTTTTGGGGTCATGGTGATTGATGTTCTCCAGCCCCCCCCCCCAAGCTGTGTCAGGGAGTGGAGTGTCTCACTGAGCCACCAAGTGAGCCACGGAGCCACGGCACCTCTTGCCCTTTCTTTCTAAGTGGAAACCCTGCCGGAGAGAAGCAAGGCTCCAGGCTTGGCAGGCTGTAGGTTCCGGGCCCTTTACAACCCTCTGGAGAATTCCTCCGCAGCTTAAGGTGCAGATGGTTTTGCTTCCTGTCTTCACCACCCCCTGTTCAACCCAGGTGGCCCTTGCCCACAGAAAAAGGAAGCCAGCGGCGGCAGCGCAGCGGCAGCCTGGGGCCCTCCAGGAAGGCCAGTGTGGTAATTATCACCCTGTTACAACGGAAATAGAGATTTGCCTCCAAGGCCCCTTTTATGGGCTTTGAAACAGTGACTTTCACTCTCTCCCACTTTCTTCCTGGATGCACTGGAGGGAACAGAAAGGGGTGGGGCGCGGAAAGGATGGGGAGGAAGCAAGGAAGAGCGCCGACTGGCTTCTGCGCTGCAAATGCCCACCTGTAGAGAGTGGGTACGGACGGGCCTGTGTGTAAGACACAAAGAAAAAGTGTCCCTGGGCGTAATGGGCATCCCTGGGAGTGAGAGAGGGAGAGGCTTTCCAACCTCCTGTTGTGGCTGGAATATAAAATTGGGACCCCGAAAGCTCCTGTGTGGAGGCTCACGGCTGGTCCAGTCCTGCAGCTTCATCAATGGGCTCACCCTCACAGAACAGGCTGTTAGGGGGCAGGGCCTGGCTGCAGGAAGTGGACCGGCCACTGGAGGCCTGCTCTTGTGGCACAGACTGTCCCCAGCTTCTTCCCGCCTCTCTGCCCGCCAGCCGTCTTGTGAGCAGCTCCTTCAACTGTACCCTTAGGTCAGCCGCATCTGCACAGCTAGTTCCAGGCCAGTCAGAACTACACAGCAGTGCTCTGTCTCAGCCAACTGAGATGAAAAACTAAAATGACCCGTGCAGGAGGCGCACAGCTTTTAGGCAAGACTGGGAAAGGTAAGCTTTTGGATGACTTTAGAATCTCAGCAAACTCTGGTAGCCATGGGCTTCCTACATCACTAAAAAAGATGCGTTGTCGAGCTTTGGCATCATCGACTAGTCTTCTAATCAACGCCACAAAACGACAGTCAGAATTCTCAGTGTCCCTACCCTGAACCTACAAGGAGGCCAAGGGCCAGGCTGGGTGGGTGAATGCTCTGCTGGCTGCAGAATGGTTGCTTTGTTCCCTGTAAGTCACACACCCTGGTAGGTTGTGGGCTCATGAGCTCTGGGGAGAGAGCTGGGCTGGGCTTTGCAGGCTGCTTGACTGCAGGCTGCAGTTGTAGCCTCTCACTTCAGAGCCTTGCTGTTAGAACAGCCTCCCAGTTCAAGCGGCAACTGGGCTGGCTTTGAAGGCCAGGGTCAGGGGCCAAGCACAGCCTGCACGCGTTCCTGTGTCTGTTTCCGAAAGCAGTTTCAGAGCTTTCCCCACAGCCCTACCATCCAGTGAGTGAAAGAACATCCTAAAATGAGGGGCAGCCTCTCCCCTCTGCTCGGTCCCCTAGCCTGATCTGAAGTACACATTGAGTTCTACCCTAGTGACGTAGTGTGACCCGGAGGCGCCGGCACAGGGGAGCATCTCAGTGCCCGCCCCTCCCCCCAGTCCACTGCCTGCTAATCCAGGAGGACTGTCGAGACCCCTGGAGCCAGGCCCTGCGCAGTGTCCGAAAAAGAGGCTCACGAGCGATAACTTCCCACTGAGCTCTCTGCTTACAGATGCCTGTCTTGCTGGGATCCGAGAACTCCCGACACGTTTAGGGGACACGGTGCCACTGTTCTTCCTTCATTCTGTTATCTGGGGCCTGTCCCGTTTACGCGAAGAGCCGCCTCCATCTGTTCCAGCTGACCCCCCACCCCCACCCCACAGCTGGCCGCCTCTCCTTCACCGGATGTAGTCGCTGACCACTATCAGGAAGGGACTGGGATCCGGGGTGCCAGGCCCCGAAGGGTGACAGGTGATCAAGGGGACTTGGCGTTCTGAATTTATCCTCTTTACGATTTCTCAGAACTTGCTGATGACATAAAGCGCTGAGCTGACAAGCTTCTATCTGTCAGGCCTCTGAAGACGCGCATTCCTGATGGTGACTTTTAGTGGCTCTGATGAGACGCCAGGACGTGCTGCAAATAGCCACAGTCTGTCTGGGGTCTCAGCATCCTGCATCCTGCTCCGGTCTCGGGACTAGCTGCGGTCCTGAGCAGGAGCGCCGAGGCTAGCAACTTTCCTAAGCCCAGGGTGCTCTGCCCTTTGTCTGCCATCTTCCCTTGGCTGGGAACTAATCGGGGCTAATGTCCCCATCGTTTCCCGTGTCCTCAGTGTCTCTTGTGTTCTACTGTTAATGTGTGAAACCATAAGCAAGGACTCGGATTTCTCTCTTTACCTGAAACTTCCTGGAAATTATCCTAGTTCTTAGACCTTTGTTTTTCAGGTTATAAGGGAAGGATTCTGGTGGCTTTAAATGTCTTAAAGAATGTATTTTCAGTCATGGGTTGGGGGGAGTCGGGAGACAAGTCTTACCCAATTTGCATGCTCACCATCTGAGGTGACCATCTAGTCACTGACTCACGCCTACACAGCTCTTAGCATAAACAATGTTTGCAGAATCATGGGTTTGATGTGCTAGCTACAAGTTCTAGCGAGCAGTAAAATCAAGATATAAATATTAAAAGGGAATAGTTCCCTGCCATTTACAACTATTTCCTATACTACAGTTAGCCCCCTACTTTGTGAAACCTTCCCCTAGCCTGGGGTCAGTGGAAGAGATTTTCGGAGAGTATTATAAGTAAGGCTGTGGAGGACTGGAAAGCTAGCTCAGTCAGGAAAAAGCTTGCCTTGCAAGTGTCAGACCTGAGTTTGCCACAGAACGCCATGCAGCGTATGTAGGGACAGGAGGATGGCTGGGGCTTGCTAGCTCACCAGCCGAGCTCACTTGTCAGGCTTTTCAACGCCATGGTCAGAGACAAAAGGAACACGTGTCCACGCTACCATAAAGACTGAGTGTTTGGCCTCCCGGTTTCTGGCTCCAACTCTAACAAAAGCCAATTCCTTGGCCTTGAGCAAGCTAGGAAATGAGCAAGCTAGGTCTGAACCGTATGATTCGCCAGCTCTGATGTGCTGTCTGCCTGTCAATGTGCAGTTCAGGTACTCTGTAGCCATCTGACTCACTTGACTCCTTTCATATCTAGGCGGATGAGACATAGCAGATCTTTGTGAGTTCAGGGTCAAGGAGAGTTCCAGGACAGCCAGGGCTATGTAGAGGGACCCTGTCTCAACAAACAACAAACAAAACCCCCCACAAAAGATGGGGAGAGGAAAAGAAGATGAAAGGAGGGAAGGACAGGGCGTGGCTATAGAAACCTCTGAGGAGCTGGGAGCTGGTGGCGCACACCTTTAATCCCAGCACTCGGGAGGCAGAGGCAGGCGGATCTCTGTGAGTTCGAGGCCAGCCTGACTGACCCCTGTGAATGCCGGCTCTGTACTGTGTGTCAGTTGGGTTTATACCCTAAGCTTCACCACCCAGCTCCAGATGGTAGAGAGCTTTGGGAAAACCTCCTCAGGCATGGCCTGACCTCCACTCTACATAGAGACCTGGAGAGCTCAAGGTACAATACCCAGAAAGCTGACTAATGAGAGAGGGAGTGAGGCAGACTCCTGGGGCCTGCTGGCTGAGAGGTGCCGAGGGACAGTGAAAACAGGAACAAAAAAACCCCCAAAAAACAAAAAACAAAACCACCCTAGCCTGAACTCTGCTCTTGCTATCAGAAGTCAGAAGCACAGCCTGGAGTTGAGGCTGTTACTCAGTGGCAGAAGGTTTAAATGACATTCATAAGGACCCCGGTTACACACCCAGCACTGTCACCAAATACAGGCACACAGATACATACATGCCTTACACCATATACAAGCGAGATCCAGGAATCACAGCAGCTCTCTGCTCTCTGTGTGCACTTCAGGGACAACCTCAGAGCCACCCTGCTTTTCCTCGGGATGAAGGGCACAGCCATTACCATGACCAGCATTTCACAGGACACCCTCAAATGGCTTCTGCACCTGGCGAAATCCAAGTGTGGCCCGCCTACCTGTCAGCATCTCCGAGGCCCAGGGAGGTATTTCGGTGTAGAGTCTCTCGCACCACAGCCATGCCATCAGGAAGCCGGTTCAGGCGGCGAGTGTAGAGGCCGAGTCCCCCATCGGTCATGTACCTTTCAAAGAAGAGGATGGCACGGGTATATGGTCAAAAGCGGCTGCACATGGTCTTGCCATTGTACCCAGAAACCCCGCACGATACCCCGTGCTCAAAGGGGGAAGGAAAGATTCCCCAGGCTCTATCAGTACAGCTTAAGGAAAACTCAGCTGCTGATTCCGTCTAGGATATTGGGGGTAGGGAGAAAGCAGGCTGAGCTTAATGAATCCATGGTAATCTGTGTCACAGAAGGGACTGGCGAAGAAAACCGGCTGTCAGATGCATCCATGGAGTGCTTCTGAATGTCAGCGATCATACAAGCAGGTGCTTTATTTAGTCCGTGCCATGGGAACAGACCGACAAGCCCTCAGTACACGGTGGGCAAAACAGCTTTTGGTGGAGAAGGCAGGGAAAGATGGAGAAAGGCTCCCAGAGCTGCGGCCAGCGAAGCTGCAGAGGTCTTACAGTACCAACAGTGTCCGGTGGTTTCACCTCAACATGGATGTCTTGCTGTGCCAGCAAGGTAGAACACACTGAACGTTTCACCCAACAGTATGATTAAAAAAAAAAAAAAAAGCAATCTGTGAAAATGCACTGAATTATACACTTTAAAAGTGGTGTGTCTTATGGTATATGAATTATATGTTAATGAAAACTAAAATAAAAATGATCACAGCTGTCATTAAACACTCCTTTGCATAACTGCCTCTTAATGCTTTTTCTCTGGGGAGATGGGTGTGCTTCTCGAATGCAGGCTCTATCATTTTGTTCAAACCCATATCCCTAGCCCATCCCAATTCTGTGTGTATATTAAACATTTTCTTTTTGCTTGAATAAGTGAACGTATGAAGGAATAGGGCAAGCACAGAGGGTTTAGCCGACACACACCGAGATCAACTGGTCAGAGTGTCCCCCCCTACCCCCAGCTTGAATGTTAGCAAACTTGACGCCTAAGACACAAAGCAAGGCAAATGGAATATCTATCTGTCACTGTACCCAGCACCCATCCGTCTGTCCCGCGGTCTGCCTGTCCACCAGATGTAGTAAGCCAGTGTATAACAAGAGTGGGTAACTTGTGAATCCACCCAGCAAAAGGGGAGAACAGCTCCGCTGAAAGGCACGGACGGCCCCTGTTGGAGGCTGAGGTTGAACACTAAGAAAATGCCTGCTAAGAGAGCTCTTCATAGCAGTCTCATGTGCCTTTAACCAGGGCTGTTAATCTTGATCTTAGAGGACAGTCACCCCGCCAGTTAGATAAACACTTTTTCTTTTCTTCAACTGGGGAGATCTTGTCAAAGGACAAACAAACTAATTTTAGCAGCATTCATTTCCCTGCTGGATTTTTTTTATTGCTGGTGAAACAATACATACAGTTGGGCAATTACGTGCACCTGGGCAAGTAGATGCCACCCGGCTCTAACCGTCAGCTGTCTGCTGAGGGAAGGGTGGATCTGGTGATCATTTCAGAGGTGGGAGGTTAGGACAGACTATAGCCTCTGACCCACATTCACACCCATGCACACGAACAAACCACCGCCACCACCATTGCTCACGCGTGCACACACAGACTGAAGAGAAGGATTTTAAGTTTATCATTATTATTAGCGTGCTCGTGTCTGTGTGTGTGTGTGTGTGTGTGTGTGTGTGTGTGTGTGTGTGTTTATGATGTGTATGGGTTGCAGAGGTCTAAGAACTACTTTATGGAGCCAATTCTGTCCTTTATTCACTGGGCCACTTGCTGGCCCTCTGTCTATCGTCCTAGTTTCTATCTGAGCAAAGCCAATCCCACACAGATGCCTGGCTCTCTGAAGAAGCGGCCATTGGTGCGGCCGTCTGAAACCCTGTCCAGGGCTCAGAGATGTTTAACAGGCTCATGCTCTGAGGGCTTGGGAAGGCAGCGGGTGGGGGGGGGTCACCTCATCTCTCAGAACTCTCTCTGAGGCTCACATGGGGCGGGGACATGAAATGGCTTGCCTGAGGTTATAACAAGCTGAGGAGACAGCTGATCCAGGGCTGAGTCCCAGAGTCCCAGAACCACACCTTTCTTCTCCTTGGGGACACAAACAATTACCACTGTTACCCAACGAGGACCTGTGACACCTTTGCATCTGCCACATGGGTTCCTGCCGAAGTTGCAGGCTATTGAGCGATTCCCACACTGTCGACCTGGCTTCTGCAGTGGCAGTAACGAGGGTCTTTTCTTCTACCTTTCAAAGCTTCCCAGGAGCCCCCCCCCCCGCCCCCAGAGCAGGATCATCTCATAATTAATACAGATAATGTTCCTATCATCTACTCCAAGTGTCCACATCACAGGACAGAGATCGTATCATCTCCAGGACACAAATATAAGCAGTAGGCTCTGTGACAGCCTGGGGACGGAGAAGCGAGAGGCCTGGCCTCTTCCTGGTGAGACTCACAATTATTGGGAATTAATAATCCTTCGCTCCAAACAGAGGTGTGCAACATGGAGGTATGAGAGGCTGGAGGACCGGGGCTTGGGGTAGGGCGGGGCAGCCACAGGTGTCAGAGTGCTGCAGAAGTTGGTCCTGCAGGCGACATTGGGATTTGCAAATGAAAAGGTCCATCCAGGCACATGGGACCACAAGGCACAGAGACAGGGAGAGGAAAGTCAGGAAAAGGAAGGCGTTTACTGTGGCTGGGACACCAGGGGCAGAGGAGACTGCATGGGAAAGTTCTGGGATGCAGATGGGGCTGATACATCCCGAGTGCGGTAAGATGGGGAGACAGGGTGGCACCAAACAGGTGAGTAACAGGGCCCGCTTCAGTGCCAAAGAGCGCACTGGCTTTCCGTGCGGTCACCGTTTCCTGCCCTATTTTAAACAAGACTTAGTTATTTATGGTTTTACATTCACTTACGCATTTTGGGTATTTTGTCTGCATGTGTACCTGCACACCACGTGTACGCCTCATGTCCAGGAAGGTCAGATGAAGGTGTTGGGTCCCCCGGGACTGGAGTTACAGATGGTTGTGAACCACCCTGTGGGTGCTGAGAATCAAACCTGGGTTCTCTGGAAGAGTAGGCAGTGGTCTAAGCGGCTGACCCACCTCTCCAGCCCCCTAGTCACTTAACTTTGGGTGCGCATGTGTGTCTGTGTGTGGGCATGTGCACCTGAGGAGGCCAGGGCCCACCTGGAGCTGGCAGCAAAGGCATCGGTGAGCCCCTCCTGTAGAGGCTGGGATTGAACTCTGGTCCCTTAGAACAGCAGTATATACCCTCGACCGCTGAGCCCCCTCTCCTGATCCCCATACAACACATGATTTTTGGGTGAGCATTTGGTATGTCCTTCCACACGCTTTTCAGAAACAACAACTCTCAGGCTGGCTGAGCCACCAAGACTTTCAAGGAACGGTCAAGCTTGTGGATTAGACCTTACTGTCCCTGTGTCCCTGCAACCTCAAGAACGCTGTAAAGCCGTGCCGGTTGCAAGCAACAGCTTCTTCTTCTCACAAACACCCCCCCCCCCCCCAAAAACGACAGGGTTTCCCTCTGCAGCCCTGGCTGGCCTGGAACTCACTCTGTAGACCAGGCTGGCCTCGAACTAAGAGATCTGTCTGCCTCTGCCTTCTGAGTGCTGGGATTAAAGGTGTGCGCCACCACTGCCCAGCTACAGGAAGCCTCTTACGCTGACACTGGCTGTGGAAAAAGCTTTGGAAATCCCGCAGCATTTGTTGGGGGGGGGGAACCCATGACAGACACGGAGCTCAAAGCTTGGTAAAGAGGTCGCTTTCCCTTAAAGTGCAGCGATGCAATACCATAGAGTTACAAGAGTTACAAGAGTTACACACAGGTGAGCTCCTTTGCCAGCATCAACATAAATACACGAGCACATGTATAAGCAGATAAGGTGTTTCTTGAAGCTGAGAGCGAGCCGGAGGTGACCTGATGGACAGCCCCTGCATTTTAGCAGCCAAACGCCGACATGTGCTTTCAAGGCTCTCTCTCTCTCTCTCTCTCTCTCTCTCTCTCTCTCTCTCTCTCTCTCTCCCTCCAGGGTTGCAGCCCAGTGTGACATTGATTCCCTGAGTTTATTAGGATGTAAATTGAGTTTCTGGACAAACCTGTAAAAGGATCCTTTTAGCTTAGGGCCCCTTAGAAGTTAGAAGGGTAAACCTCCCTCTGGGTCACAGAAGGACAAGCTGAACACTAGCCTAGCAGAGCTGCCTAATCCCTTTGAAGACGCCGCCGCCGATCTTCACCAAAGGCGGGCAGCTGCTGTGTCTGCCTGAAGACGACGATGAATCTGAAGTGCAAAAATAAGGCTTGAAGACGTGGGGCCAACTTGTCTGTGCTGATTATAGAACGGTGGTACTCGATTTGAGCGAATCCTTAACATTTTGCTCCTGGAACCCTCCTGCTCTCTAGTTTTCAGTAAAGCGCAATGACGAAGTGTGGCATATGTCACCCAGCAAACCTTGCCATCCCCTCAGTGACTCCCCTCTCCTCCTCACAATATATTCTTTCTTATTTTTCAATGACGTAAAAGGGAATCCCATTCAGAGAAGCTAACGCATTGCTTCCTGTCGATGGGTTCTCCAGACTGGCATAAAACAAAACCAAGAGCAGTTTCTGGAGGAAATACAGGGCCAGCATGCCTTGCTCAGGTTTCCCTGACACGAAAGGACAGAATGACCCCAACCAGGGAGGCAACACACCAGCAGCAGCATGCAAATGCAAAGGCCGGGCGGGTAGGAAAGTTCGCAGCTTTCACTCTACGCCTCCTATAGGCAATTCTTCTGACGCACACCCACATTGTTCTCAGACATTTGGGGGAAACCCTCCCAACCCCTCCTGGGGGCTGAGGGATCTGCCACACATTTCCTACCTTTCTGCACCGTTTTCCGTTGTCCCTGGGGGCGGCCAGCTCTTCAGAGCCTCACCAGACTTCCAGCATTTCTCTTTACAGCAGGACGTGGGAGCTCTACTTACAACCCTAGCTTCACACGCCTTTACTTTTCTGAGCACTGGAGCCACACTCATCTACCTCGGCTCTGAGTATGTGGCACATTAACCTTAGCGAACTGTCCCCTGGGGACGGTCTCAGCTCAAAGGCCACCAGCGCCTTCCCTGGCTTCTCTGTGCTTCACGTCAGTGAGGCCAGGCTAGGATGCAAGGCGGAAAGGCCCTGCTTGGTTCTACGGATGTAGAGAAGAAGAAAGCATCTGGGGTAGCCACAGGGGAAGTGAGCCGCGGGGACCTGCAGCCTGCTCTGGCTGGCCCTTCTCCACAGAGCCTGGCCCTCCAGGGAGCACTCAAAAGAGGTTGCTGAGCTAATCAGATGAAGCCTCAGCAGGCCACAGGAGCAGAGGCAGTAGAGGAAAAGTTTGAGGAGCAATTGCAGGATCCCAGCTCTGCCCGCCCCCAACAACCCTCATTGAGTGGAGGTGTCCCAGAATCAAGTCGTTTCTACTGGTAAAACCAGATCCGGAAGAGCGCCCTATAGGTGAACAGAAGGCAAAATTGGGACGTGAGGGTTACAACAAAATAAATTCCCTTCAGGCAGCTAGCAGGCTTGGCACCCTCTGGCAGAGTTGGGAATGCGGTAGCCCAGGCTGCTCAAGTCAGACCTTAACCTTCGACTGGAGAATCCAAACACCAGAGGCAGAGTCTCATCTGTAGCCCAGGCTGGTCCCAAACTTGAGATCCTCCTGCCTACACCTGGCTTCCAGGTTATGGTTGTGTACCACCACATACGGCATCCTGCCCTTTGGATTCTTGCGGATGGGGGGGGTATATTTTTATAACATATGTAGTGTTTCGGTAACACTAAAAAACAAATTCAACCGACAGTAGTTTCGAAATCACTACCTAAAACTGGAACTCCTTGGCGTCAGATCTCTTTGGTGCTCAGGAGAAGCCAAGGACCCATTTTACACATTTGCACTCAGTCGTATTGGCTCCCAGGCCTCGAGGCTTGCATGACTGGCTGTTGACTGGCTGTGTGGTCCCCTCAGCTCTGCGATACTTTCCTCTTCTGTGTGGTAGGGGGGTGGGCAGTAGCACCGGCAACACTGCATTCACTTCCCCCTGATTTCAGCACCCACATGGCTCCATCCCATCGTTCATCGTCCTATTGTTGTTGTTGTTGTTGTTGTACTGTGGCTTTGGAGCCTGTCCTGGAACTCGCTCTGTAGACCAGGCTGGCCTTGAACTCACAGAGATCCGCCTGCCTCTGCCTCCCGAGTGTGCGCCACCAACACTGGCCTCATCATTATATTCTTAGCTCACTCCTGGCAGAGTGATGGATCCAAGAGGGGAGATGTCAGCACAGTAATAAAATGTGGTACCCCTGATCTGTGGGTCTTCTGCAAAACGAAGTGGGATGCTCCGTGTTTTAACAAGAGTCTATGCAACACTAATTTCCGGAGGCCTTCAGCTTAGTTTACATCAGGGTCTATCTGCACACACAGATGTGCTATCGGAATTTTAGTGGGGGAAGGTAGTGCTGAAGAGGTGGCTCCGTAGATAGACTTTCTGCCTGAGGACCTCAGTTCAGATCCCCAGCAGGCACACAGAAGCAGGGAGTGGGGTGGGAGCCTGGTACTGGGGGTGGCAGGTGGAGTAACACCTTGGAACTCATTGGCCAGGCAGCCAAAGCAAATCAACGAATTCCAGCTTCAGTGAGAGGATGGGGGGTGGTGGTGGACACCTTTAATCCCAACACAGGGGAGGCAGAAGCAGGTAGGTCTGTGAGTTACAGGCTACTTTGATCTAGAAAGAAAGTTCCAGGTCAATTAGGATTCTACTTGTCTTAAAAAGAAAGGTGTATAGCAGCAAAGGAATATATCTAATGCCAGCCTCTGGCTCTGTACACACACATATGCATCCACAGGTAAGTATATGCAAGTATATACTCACATATATACATAAACAGGTACATATGGCATACAAAAGAAAAAAATCTTTCATTACTATCATTAGTCTGTGTGTGTGTGTGTGTGTGTGTCTGTGTATGTAGGCCAGAAGACAGCTTTGTGAAGTTAGTTGGCCCTCTTATCTTACCTTTAAGAAAAGTCTATGTGTATGTGTCTGCTTTGCATTTATGCCTGTGTGAGCATCAGATATATATCTGCTACCTCTCAGGGCCATGAGAGGGCATCGGGTCCGCTGGAAGTGCAGTTAGGGACGGCTGTGAACCACCATGTGGGTGCTGGGAACTGAACCTGGGTCTCTGCGAGAGCAACAAGTGCTCTTAACCGCTGACCCATCGCCCTAGCCCGTCTCCTCCTTACGTCCATTGCTTCGGGGATAGAACTCAGGCTTATGTGGCAAACAAACCCAACAAGCCATTTCTCTGGCCCAAGAATTTTAATTTTTTGGAAAGCTAAAACTATGCTAATGAAATGCATCCTTAAACAAACAGAAAGCCAAGAACTATAACCAGAGTGTCATTGGCATGGCACCTCCTATTTAAATAAATGGGCAAGTGCAACATTTTCATCACGATCCATGAGAACTCTTGTTTAAAATGGGATCTATCGCACATCCTCTGAAGAAACAATGCCAGCTTTGGAGAGCCAGCAGCCCCCTCCCCACCCCACCTCTAATCTGGGTTTTTTTTTTTTTTCTTCTTGAATTCCCTTTATTGTGGTTCAACTGTTAGTGTGGATTGCAACAAATATTTCTAGCACCAGCAGGAAGCTTTCTGTCTACCCTGTGAAAGATGAGACTTAGCCTAACACACAGAAGACTGCTCTCTAGACAAAGCCCCTTTAAGCTCTTTCTTGGCATGACACATGCAGAACAGAGACGCACTGATACCCAGGAGGTCTCACAACTCAGATGCACCTGAATCAGCAGGGATTCAGAGAAAACTACACATCCCAGGCCATGGCTTCTTGGTTGTTGGCTGTCCTTAGCAGGATTGAAACTAAATTTTCTTAAAAAAAAAAAAAAAAAACTTTGATTTTCAGAGCATTTTAAGGTTTATAAGAAAATTGTAGTTGGGCAGTGGTGATGTACACCCTCAATCCAAGCACCCAGGAGGCAGAGACAAGTAGGTTTCTATGAGTTTAAAGCTAGCCTGATCTACAGAGTGAGCTCCAGGACAGGCTCCAAATCTACATAAGAGAAACCCTGTCTCAAACAAACAAAACCAAGAGAGTTGTGCAGTAAGTATTGAGTTTCCTGGGTCCTTCCTCCCTTGAGAGTCTAATCTATATTAATAGATTGTGTTAATGTGGTTCATGGTCCCTGCTGACAAGCCCATTTCATTGATAGGTGATGCCCATCCTCACATGAATTCTTGTGTGTTATAGCTCTATGGAAGTCATGTGATCAGGGGCTGGGAAGATGGCTCCGTGGTTAAGAGCACGGACTGTTCTCCCAGGACAATAAAACTGCACAATTGTGCAGACCCCAGCAAATGAAAGGTTTAAAGGGGTAATAAAAACCTCAGATTTCTGCCGGTCAGCTGTGGTGCACGCCTTTAATCCCAGCACTCAGGAGGCAGAGGCAGACAGATCTCTGTGAGTTTGAGGCCAGCCTGGTCTACAGAGGGAGTTCCAGGACAGCCAGGACAGCCAGGACTGTTACACAGAGAAGCCTTGTCTCAGAAAACCAAAAGACAAAACAAAACAACAAGACAAAAACAACCCAAACTTCCAGCTGCTTGCATGAGGTTCAAGCAGGGATAAGCACCAGAGAGACCTCATGGAGAAAGGACCTTCAAGAGGCATTTGGAAGTTTTGGCAGGGAAACCCTGGGTTGGGGGGGGGGTGCGAAGAAGCCAGTTCACGCACACATTGACACATACAATAATAAAATTTTATAAGCCTATGTTACAGATAAACAGGATCTGCAGAGATGGCTCGGCAGTTAAGAGCGAGCACTTGCTGCTTTTGCGAAGGATCTGGGTTTGGTTCCCAGCGCCACCTAGGCTGAGCACGGTGTGTGTCCTCAGAGGGAGCAGAGTGACACAGGCCTGTATGTGGACATGTCTCTTCTTATATAACAAGGCAGCTGCTGGAGCTATGAGGGTGGAGGCTGAACCCAGGAGTTACTTAGAGGCCGTGTGACCAAGCACACAGGTGAACCGGCCAGCTCCTTTGAGGGACAGTAGCCAAGAGTGGTGAGGGCCACAGCAGCTGGGCTACTCTGCTGGGCAGCGGGAGGGAAGGCACAATCTGGGAGAAAGACTCCAGAGGAGAAATGGGCTAACACCGTGGCCTACAGGACACACAATTTCCCCTCGATCAACACACCGGGAGCTGCAGTAACAGCGGTGACACACAGACTGAGGGACGGAAGCCCTGATGTTTTCTGGCTGGTTCTCCCCCCCCCCCACCACCATACACTCTTTAACTTGCTCCAATGCATCTACTCCCACAAACAAGAGCTGTGAATAGATAAGCTGAAGGCACCATTCAGACCCGGCCAGGGGCAAAGCTGAGTTCCGTAAGCCACAAAGAAAGAAAGGGTCTGATGTTGTGGTCTTTGATGCCTTCTCAACCTCTGTTCTCTACACACAAGGGGGTATGTATACCGGATGGTGTGTGGACAGTAAGCCTATATAGTCGGGCTCAATCGCCGCAGCGCAACGTGCCGCCGAACCCTTTACCCTGGCAGATGAGAGAGGTCCCGCCTAAACAGACAAGGTCCTGAGTTAGACCCCAAGTGCCACATTCACTATGCACACAGACCTGTGATCTCGGTGCTAGGGCATGGATGCAGGAGGGAGAGAAGCCCAAGGTGATTCTCGGCTACGGAGTGAGCCTCTGGCCAGTTTGGACTGCATGAAACCCTGTTTCAAAAATGAACAAAATCTCCAAACCCCTCTGGTCAGATCAGCACCCAGGGCAGGGAAGAGGCCCATCTGGCCTTTGTGTTTATTACACCAATCAAGGGTTAATTCTTCTTTTTAGAGGAATCACCTTTCGGGTCTCTCCAGACTCCCTAATCTGGCCTGACCCATGGAGTCCTGCCTTTCCAGGGCACTTTTGTGCAGAACGCAACACTCAGATCTGTTCCCATGACAGTGGAGCCACAGAGACTCCTGTGGGAACCGGCACATCCCGAATCCACAACTGGACCGTCTTCCTTTGCAGGAATCTCCCCCCCCCCCCCTCCCCCTCCCCCCCCCCCCCCCCCCCCCCGCAGTCTACTACATACACAGAGTTCCAGGCTCAAAAACACTCAGGGTGGGGAGTTCGCTGTTTCTTCCTCCCCAAACAGCTCCCCACACAACCTGGCAGCTCTAGTTTCTAGCACATTCTTCTGTACTTTAACCATAGGTCATCTTAGTGTTTTGGGCAGTGAAAAGCACAAGCGTAAATTCCGACTGTGGTTGGAGCTTGGTATTTTTGGAACCCACTACTCACTGAATGCCTTCTGCACTATGCATATCTAGTTTCTATAAGCATAGATGCTATGCTCCAGACTTGGAGCTCTGTGCTGTCATTCATCTCCCAAACAAACCTCAGCCTTGCTCTGAACTCCTTATAAACTGGCACCAAGAGCAAATTAAACCTTTGACACTGTCCAACTAGCAAACACTCAGCTACCCCTGTATCACGAATAATTAAAAACCCAGAGGCAGATATTGGGCTTCAAGCTGAAGATCAAAAAAGCAAAACACCCAACCGCTAGAGAGTTCTTACCTCTACCAAGGCTCAGACCAAAAGCGGTGATCCTGTACATTCAGCATTACTGTACACTGAGTACGCTGTACTTCTGTCTCCACCCGCCTTAGAGTCCTCTCTAGTGCTAGGATTAAAGACGTGCACCTCTACTACACAGCTTCTATGGCTAACCAGTGTGGCTGCTGGGATTAAAGGTGTGTGCCACCACTGCCTGGCCTATGCGGCTGACTAGCATGGAGCTTTGCACTGTGATGTTCAAGCAAGCTTTATTGGTTAGATCATAAATGAAATATCACAACCCCTCTTATTCATTGTTCCCCTATCAATTCAAGGAAGGGCAGGCTTTGGAGAGAGAAACACTAGAAACATCCAGCAGGGGCAGCACCAGAGAGATCAGGCTGGAGTCTCAATGGCTGAGTTCTCAAGCTTGTTGAACTGGCTGTAACCCTTAGCAGCTATGTGATATGGGACAAGACACTTCTCTGTGCGGTTTTCAGGACTCTGGGATGGGGATAATGGCACACTGTCAGATGCTAGACAGTGCCTTGCCATGTCTTCCCAGGCTCTCCAAATGCAGGCTAATCCTCAGCGACCACCCACATTTTCTTTAAGGTCACGCCCTTAAAGAAAACTGACAGTTCCTTCCCCGGTGGCCGTCAGCTGGCAATAGCTCATCAGGCAGGGGTAGGAACTCATGAGCCTTCTCCATCCTCCAAGCTGGAATGTCCACTGGTTTCATCTCCCGCAGGTCTTACGCAGGAAACCACAGCTGATGTGAGCCGCTGAGTGTAGCTGTCCTTTTGTGTCGAGAAGACACTGGTTGGCCTGGGTCCCCTCATTTTCCGTCCCCTGCAATCTTTCCACATTCTCTTCTGCGATGGCCCCCGAGCCTCGGGGAGGGGGTGTGATATAGATGTCCCACGTGTCTGAGACTCCACAGAAACTCATGCTCTGCACTTTGACCAGCCGAATACTTCCTGTTCTCAAAGCAGCCCAGTGCTCTGAGCCGCGCCCTTCTGAACACCCCTAGGTCTGCCCCACCCCCATCCCCCATCATCACACTGGGGAAGACTGGGAGCACAGGGTTTGAATATAACCTCAGGGATGCTTGTTTCTAGCCATTGCCAGACACCGATCCAGCCACATAACTCAACCTTTCTGAGTTTCAGGCTCCTCAAAGGTAACTAGGGAGCCGGGCAGTGTTGATTCGTGTATTTAATCTCGGCACTCGGAGGAAGAAGCAAGAGGATCTCTACGAGTTCAAGGCCAGCCTCGTCTTTGGAGCAAGTTTTAGAACAGCCAGGGCTATGCAGAAAAATCCTGTCTCAAAAAAGCCAAACCAAGCAAACAAACAGAAAACTAACACGACAATGAAGATGGTAAATAGGGAATGAAACTGGCCTCCTTCTCAAAGGCCTGCTTGGTCAGGTGAGGAAGAGGCAGAGGCGAGACAGGACAGTTCCTGTGCATACCTGGGATGCCACAGAGACTTCCCAACCTGTGCATCAGAGGCAAGTAGACACACGTGTGTAGACTCTACAGCCTTCCTCCTCCTCCAAAGAGCCAACCCCACATCCGTTCTTCCCTGAATTTCTGACTACTGCAGTTGACTTCACCCTTTAAGCGTCCCTGCTCAAATATATGTAATTCCTAATCGCAAAAGAGATGACCAGCTGGTTACAGACACAGATCTGGTAAGAGAAGACGCAGACCCCAACATGCGGCAGAGATAACCAGAGACCCCTGCTTCTCCTCCCCAAATCAAGGAGATGTGGCCAGGATTTATGTCTAGAAGGGCATGAAGAACCCTCCTTAGGGAAGTGTGTCATTGCACGCTTGCATCTCAGAAGGCATCAGCCACCAGATGTGTTCTGGTCAGAACATCTGTCTGCCACTAGCTCAGGAATAAGATGAAACACAGACCCGTTGCTTCTCATGAGATTTTTTTTTGGGACACTGGGGCCCTGGAGAGGGGTACAATGCTTCTTGAGGCACGCATAGACTCTCAACCATGGTCTCACTCCCTACGGGATGATCATACATCCTGCCATGCTGTTCTCTGTTTGTGCGATACAGGTGAGCTATCTCCCACCTCAGAGGACTCACTTTGTGATTCCGAGTAAGGCCTGTGACAGACTCCGGTGGCTAATTGCAAAAGTCAAGTGGGCTAGGCTGTCATACCTGGATATCCAGACCCAGGCAGGTCCTAAGGAGGGAATCCTGTCTGTGGATGGTCCTAGGACTTGAGCCTCAGATTGCCTTGGAGGCTTTGGACTCGCATGCATGTCTCCACCACAGCATGGCTAATTCCTTAAAGTCAACTCACATCCTCCAGTCCCTGCGGGTCCTATCTGGTCCTTGTCCTCAGGAGTAGCATGGCCTCATGTTTGAAAATGTCTTAAGAATGGTAAAGGACTCAGAAGCGAAGGCATTCAGCTACCTGGCACTTAGCAGGTGGGAAACAGGCTTAGAAAATGAGGCAGTTTCCCTAAGCAATGGCTGGCAGGTCTACAGCACAGCATGATGTGGGGGTTGCTCACAGGGAGACTTCGTTTGTGATCTTGATCAGGGTCTAGGCAAAGCAGCCTCCTCTGAGTCTTTCAGCATGGGCCCACTGTCTCAGGGCCAAGACACTCCCGACTCCATCCAGATGCTTTCCTTCATGTTCATCTCCACTCCACTCTGGTATTCTCCAACTTTACCACCGTAAATCTGTCAAGGCCATTCTAGCTGCTGGCTGGGCAAAAGCAACCGGGAAGGGATTTGCAAGGCCAGTGGCTCACTTTTAAGATCAAAAGCTAACATGAGCTAACAAGGGCTTAGAGAGAAAGGCTGGGGAGCTGCGGTACCACCTGATGCTACAGTCCTCTCCTTGGAAAAGCACAGGGCCTAGAAAGGAGGGCTCGGCCAGCTTTGCTCTGCAGCAGGGGGTGGGAGGGGTATAGGAACACAGCAAGGGCATGCTGGAGCACTTTCCCAAAGGGAAAGAAACGGCAAAAGGGGAGGCCATTTTTGCCTGTCTTGGGGGGGGGTTTAAGAAGTTTTAGGGTCTTTAAGAGCAATATCACGTAAAGACTGAATTTTGGAGTTAACACACTGAAGGTAAAGATCATTAGCCTCCGTGTTCAGCAATGCATCCAAAGCTACAGAGTCAGTGTGGAAGAGCGCCCTGAGTATGAGTTCATGGGCCACAGGTTTACACTAGAGAGTAGCTTCAAGGATCCAGTTTTATTACAAAAGAAAGACTATAAAGCGATCCACCCTAGAAAACAATCCCCCCCCCCCCCCAGGGGCTGGGACGGTGATACCCGCTAAACACCTGCCAGCTGAAGTCTTCTAAACAGCAGAATGTCTACAGCGCTGATGAATGGGTCCTACGTGGAATTCCCCTCGGTAAATACCTGAGGCCTCACCGAATCATGCCAGACATGGGCGAGTGCTTGTTGAGACTGTTTACCCACATGGAACCCTGGGGTGGGAAGGGAAGCTTGCCCAGAGGACAGCTGACTGTGTGAACCATGGTTGGGGAAAGGAAGGAGGGCCTTGTAGGGTGCTGATCAGTCTCTACAGGGTTCTCTGACACAGCACAGCGGCCATCAGTGGGAAATTAACATTCCTATTTAACCATGTGTCTGTTGGTTAGGTTCCCATCTTAGCCTTGACTCACTCTGAGGTCCGGGGCTGAGCCGGAGAGAGGCATTCACTGGCCTCTGTCTCTGAGGTCTGGGGCTCAGCTGGAGAGAGGGGATGGAGGCATTCACTGGCCTCTGTCTCTGAGGTCCAGGGAGAGAGGGGATGGAGGCATTCACTGGCCTCTGTCTCTGAGGTCTGGGGCTGAGCTGGAGAGAGGGGATGGAGGCATTCACTGGCCTCTGTCTCTGAGGTCCGGGGCTGAGCTGGAGAGAGGGGATGGAGGCATTCACTGGCCTCTGTCTCTGAGGTCCAGGGCTGAGCGGGAGAGAGGCATTCACTGGCCTCTGTCTCTGAGGTCCGGGGCTGAGCTGGAGAGAGGGGATGGAATCTGAGACCCTCTCTGAACCAGGCTGAACCAGGCAGGATGCACCCATCCAGTGGCCTTGGGTCTTGGTGTCTTATCACTGTGGCTAGAGAGAGAAGGGTCTGCAGGGCCACAGTCACTCAGCCTCCTTCTGTCTGTGCCATTGCGCCTGGCTGTCATTGTCCTCAGATGAGGACTGCTGGCTTCCTGGTCGAGTCAAGAGGCCACAAAAGCCCTCCAGCCTCCCAGTTCTCATAGAGGTCCCACACATTGTCCCTGCATGCTAACAGGTGACTGCTGACACGCCTTAACACCACGGAGTCTCCTTCACTGGCAGAATGTGACAGCTTGTGAAGCTGGAGTGTGTCTAAGGACCCAGATCATTACCCTGCTTAAACAGAGCTTCTCAGGGTTCTAGTCAGAAGGTACTAGCGAGAGGCCTGGACAGTTGGAGCAAGGGTCTCACTATAGAGGCAGGAGGACAGGGTGGACAGGGAGACCCAGCGCCTTGCAGAAAGGCTTAGAAAATTAAAGAAAGCCAGTTGGCCAAGAGGACAGCTGGAGGACATTCTCCAGACTAAATCCCTCCACCGGAGGAGGCGCAGATGACACACACAGTGGTGCCGGGAAGAGAGATGCCCTCTCTTCCCATGACGGTCAATCTACCTAATGCCTGCAAAGTCAGTCCAGTGGCTGGCTGGCTGGCTGGCTGGCTGGCGGGAAGAATGTCCTGAGCTTGGCAGGGCCTCTTGCAGAGTGCCTGAAGCAGGGCCTTTCAGGGCAGCGTCCCCATTGGCCACTTATCTCGGTTCCAGGGAATCCGTCCTACCAGTTTGCCTGCAACACCAGCCTGGGGACCAGTCCTAAACACTGGGGAGGAGTGACCAGAGCCTTTCAAGCTATGGACTAGACTTGGCGCCACCTGCTGGCTGCCTGGTGAGACACCTCACACAATAACCCATGACCCCTTGGCCCCTGGCAAATGGCCTGGTGCATTCTGTGCTGTTTCTCTTTCCTGCTGTCAGTGACGGCACAGAGGAAGCTAAGAAGTCAAAGGGTCTTCGACTTCAGACACACTCATCCAGGGGAAGGGGGCTGCTCTCCTGTCCCCCTCACCACACCCCCCGCCGGAGACAGGGTTTCCCTGTGCAGTCCTGGTCATCCCGGAACTCTCTGTAGACTAACTAGCCTGGCCTTGAACTAAAGAGATTCACCTGCTTCTGCTTCCTGAATGTCGGGATTAAAGGTGTGCGCCATCGCTGCCTGGCTGGTCTTCTGTTCTTAAGGCCAACTGAAGCATTCATTCATTTAATAACTGTTTACTATGGGACTGCCTCCATGTCAAACAACGAAGATGTGTGAGCGGTCAAGACAGGCGTGGCCTTACTTACTGACAGGTACGGGTCTGCCCCCGTGTGCACACTTATCACAAACACTCATGCGCGCGCACATGTGGAGTAACTCTTCAGTCAGGGACACCTCCAGTGTCAAATGACCTGAGAGGGTAATGTACACTGAATGCTTGTGCTGACATCAGGAGGTAGGACCGTAGGGAAGGGAGGTAATGTAGTCTTTGTGAGGTCTTACGGACGGAGCTTCGGGATGGGACTGGCATCCTTCTAAGAAGGGGAGACACAAGCTTTGTATTCCTTTGCCATGCAAAGATATGACCATCATTTTCACACCAGAAAGAGAGGCCTTAACAGAAACATAGCCATCAGCCATCACACCTTCCAGCCTTTATGACTGTAAACACACACACACACACACACACACACACACACACACACACACGGTCACTATGTAAAACCCAAGTCTAAGGCACTTTCTGATATCATCCTGAGCTGTCAGAAGCATGTCCTGAAGGATTGATGGAGTAAAAGGCCATTCGGCAGGGCAGGTGCCTTGATTTCTGAGGACCCGTGATGGGAGATGTCATTCTGTATATGTTTCTCATACTGGTTAATAATAAAGCACTGTTGGCCAATAGGAAAGGAAGATAGGAGAGACAAGGAGGAAATAGGAAGTAGTAAGGAGGAGTCAGCATGGAGAGCCTGGAGAGAACAGAACCACCATTCTTCTGCTCTTGGTAAGACCACGTGGAAATACACAAATGGGTTAATACTTAAGACAGAGCTAGCCGATTAGATATACTGGCCAACAGTATAATATCAAATACAGAGTCTCTGTGTGTTATTTGGGGCTGGCACAGCGGCAGGACAAGACCAATGGCGGCAGGAGGAAAAACCCTACTCCCTACAAATGGCGCCCACGTGGCTAGTAAGAACTTCCACTTAAAATTTAACAAAAGCTTAAAAAAGGATTTTAAAAACAAAAGAACAGAGACAAGCAAGGTTTCTTGGTAACAGTATTTTTCTTGGTTGGACTCTGACTTGCCAGAGACAAGCAGATTGCGCGGCTCCTTTAAGGGAAATTTCCTGACTCAGCTTAAGCGGCAAAAAAAAAAAAAACGCAAGGCTTTTAAATAACTCTGCTAACAGTTTATTGGTGTGTATGAGAGATGGCAATGGCAGGGACCACATCTCCAAGCAGGCAGCATCCTTGCCGGATGGCAGCAAGCAGACCAAGGCGGTGACCACAGCTCTCATTGCTGGTGGTAATATAGTCGCCGCCATGTTTGATAAACCGCCGCAGAAACAACTATGACTTTCATTTCAGCAATGTTGTTGTTTACCAGATAAAAGACTCGTGGCCAGAAAAAGATAAAGATTTATTGTAAGGACAGATTCATATTAAGAGAAACTGCTAAAGGTTTACAGTCTGTTTTAAAAAATACATCGGCTTGGGAGAGAATAAAAAAATGGTTTTAAAAAGACAGAGAACAGCTGGGTGTGGTAGCCCACGCCTTTAATCCCAGCACTCCAGAGACAGAGGCAAGCAGATCTCTGTGATTTGCAAATTAAACCTGGTATGCAGAGTGAATTCCAGGACAGATAAAAGTTACACAATGAAACCCTGTCTCAAAAATAAAAGTAAAAGAAATGGAGTAAAAATAAAGCCATGTAAAGATGAAAAGCTCAGAGAGAATCTGGTTACTGTATGGTATTATATTGTCTTTGTATCTTTTGACTGCTGAGGAAATAACAACTGTTAAAACAAATGCTGCTGGATTAATTCAATTTATATATTTTAAAAATGCTTTGACTCAAAAATTTAAGGTCAAAGACAAGTTACTGGGGAAAAGGATTTCTATTTTTGTTTCCACAGAAAATAAAAAGCTGTGGATTCCTTCCAGACTAATGTGATTTGATCAAGCCAGGCCCCCTGAAAAAGAGTACCAGGTGATCCTACATTCAAAACAGCTGGACAAAGCATCCTTGCAGACTACAGCCAGGATTTCTGCATCTTCTTAGGATCCCCATGACAGCGCCCCCTACCAGCAGGAAGTAGTTTGGAAAGAACGACGCCCAAATTCCCAAATATTGTTTATAAATGTTTGTTTTCATTTAAATGGACTTGGTTATAAATGGTTAATGATCACAACCAATTCTTTTTAAAGGTAAAAAGGGAATTATGGTATAGATATGAATACTTTGTTTTGGAATGGATTTTCATTTATTGATAAAATTTAAGGTCAATTTTGTGATATGTATATTTCTCTTCTTGTTTATGTATTGTGTTTATATAGTTCATTTAAAAATGTAATGTATAATTTAGTACAGATTTTACATAGTTACCTATAATAGTCAAAACTTATAGCTAGGTGAGTTAGGTTTTCAAGATACACAGAGATGTATTTGAGATAGATAGGCATTCTTCAAACCTTTCAAAGACCTACAGAATATGGCATTTAAAATGGTTTAGGGTTTTTGTGACAGTGAGACATAATTGCTCTTGGCAATACCACCTGCACCAGAAAGGAAGATGGACATTGAAGAAACTCGTTATGGAGTTTGCTTCCAATATGTCAAGACTAGCCATTTGGACAAGATACTGTTCTTGTCTGGACTGTTTGACTTTGTGATGTATAAACTGGACATGCAGGACCCACAGGAAAGTGACTCCTGATTCACGATGGACATTGCTACAGAGATCCTGCTTCATGGAAGAGTCTGCGAGACAGTCTGCAGGACACAGAGGAAAGTGACTGACAAACTGCCAATACAAGAAGACAGTTTAAAGTTTCCTGCTTTGCTGAAGAGTCAGCTAGACACACTATGGCCTATGGGCTGAAGATGGAAGATTACAGAAGAACTTCAGGTGACTGACAAGGCGAGATGTCTCTGTCATTTCTAGAGTTTATATACTATCCTTCTATGGTCTTTGAAGGAGTTGAAGACGGATAGTTATAGTTTTCCTTCGTTAGGATTAAAGGTAAGTTACACATAGGGCTTAGACTCACAAAGATAGGATAGATGATGGAATTTTTTCTTAAATCTTACTAAATGTTAATGGACTAAATATTGTCAACTGTGATTCTTATTTGATAACTGTTGTGTTATATATTTTGCTATGTTAAGGTTAAAACCCTTGTTTTTATTTAGACAGAAAAGAGGAGATGATGGGAGATGTCATTCTGTATATGTTTCTCATACTGGTTAATAATAAAGCACTGTTGGCCAATAGGAAAGGAAGATAGGAGAGACAAGGAGGAAGAGGAAGTAGTAAGGAGGAGTCAGCATGGAGAGCCTGGAGAGAACAGAACCGCCATTCTTCCGCTCTTGGTAAGACCACGTGGAAATACACAAATGGGTTAATACTTATGACAGAGCTAGCCGATAAGAAAGTAGTAACTGGCCAACAGTATAATATCAAATACAGAGTCTCTGTGTGTTATTTGGGGCTGGTGTGGCGGCGGGACAAGACCAGTGGCAGCAGGAGGAAAAACCGTACTTCTTACAGACCCGTGTCTCCCAGGAGACATCCGCCTCCCTCTGTTGCCACTGAGCAGGGGAAGCCAGGCCATGCAGATGTCACCGCTGCAGACCAGACTGCTCGAAGCCCTGTGTAGGCTCCCGGCATTGGTCATTTGCAGCTGAGAAGCAACCTCCCTGGCCTAGACTGAACCACTCAAAAGCAGTAGGGCCACAGCAACATCCCTATTGGCCACTAGACGACACCACAGGCCAAGCTGCCTTCCTCTGAGTATTCAGGGACCAGGACAGTTTTCAGATGCTGGGGACAAATTTCCACAAGGCCAAGGGCCTGCCAGGGTGGGCACCGAGACGGGTCACAAAACCTTAAATGCCTACTACGCCCTAGGCTCTGGACTTAGAAGGCGATGGGCCCTTTCCTCCTCCGAGAAGCTCCTACTGAGAAAACATGAAAGCTCGTTTATGCATGCATGCATGCATGTATCTATGCACACGTGTACTTGAGCGCCCATGACTCTTTGCCCAGTGTCAAGCACCATCTTTAATTTTCTGTATTAAGACGTTGTTCCAGTTTATTTGGTAGGGCAGGGGTTAAATCTTAGGTGTCTCTCATCCTTAAGCCCTGTTATATGACACCGGCCAGCCCTTCTCAGACAGCTCACAGGTTGTTTAGGGATGAGCCAAGGCCACCAGAGCAGCAGAAGCAGGCCCTGCGTAGGGGAGGGGAGTGTGTCTATGGGTGGTGTGCAAACAGGGGGGAGCGCATGTCCCATGTCCCAAGCACAGAGCGCGGCAGACACCGAGGCTCAGCCAGAGGCGGGAAAGTGCAGAGGGGTCATGGCTGCACTTCACGGGAGATGGATGGGTAAACCACCGAGTCTTCTATGTTTAGTTCAGAGCCATTTTCAAAGGCTACTACAGAAGCCACCGAAGGTTCTTAGAGCGAGGGAACTTTTGAGGTTGAGTTCAAATGGCTGTTTCTTTTTTCCAGGAAGGGATGTATATTTATACTTCATAAGATTATACAACCCAGCACTGCCTTTGAAAAGGAAAAAAAAAAATCCTTTAAAACATATGGATGCTAAGTGTGCCCTTACAATTGTACTCTGTGTCACTTGGTACCCTGGAGTTTTAGAATCTGAGCACAGGACTGACATCCAAACTTGCTAAGAGACACCTTCATCTGTCGCTTTAGTTTATTTTCTATTAAACCGATGCCCAATTTGTCAGCCTGATGGAAGTAGCCAGATGACGATGTATAACGTACTTACACACAAGAGTGTGATAAACACACGGAGAAACAGCCTCACTGTTCACCAAGCTCTTAGCTAGACCCCACAGTGATGAACAGAAGTCAGCAAAGAACACAAGCTACGCATGAAAGGCAGCTACTGCACCAAGCCAGGGTCCGCAGCCACAGGTTTTCAGGAACTAGACCTTACTCCCATAGGTTTCCGAACTCATTTGCTGTCAACTTTTGCAGACATTTTCCTGAAAGAGCCTCTGACCTGATAAAGATTGCTACGTTTCCCCTAAGCCAAAAGAACTTGTCAATGCATTGCTTCCAGGTACGAACCCGGATGTTCCAGGCAGGTGGGACATGTAGATCCCGGTGGAAATGTTGTGTCTTTGTTTGGATAAGCGTCTGTTAACAGGATACAACCCCAGCAAGAGGACTGACTGACGCGGGGTTAACACGTGCATCTGGTAACTGAAGAGGTTAGGGAATGTAGATGGCATGCTCAACACACCAGGGCTCACAGGAGGCTGTGTGGGGGCTTAAGCCCTTGGTGGACTTTCTCGCCCATTCACTCACTGCCCACTCCATCAGTTGTCTCAAAAATGTCTTACTGGGAAGACTATGGAAACAGTGGCCAGACCCGATGCTCGCAGCTGTCAGTTTTTTGTGAAGAAAAAGATGTGGGATAGAAAGACACTGAGAGGCTAGCCTTGCATAAAGTCAGCCTTATTAACTCGGCCTCACAGCAGATTTCATGGACGGGGGCAGGCTTAGCAAGTGTTCCGGGATGTTCCCAGCAGAAAGAGCATTGAGTATTGCCGAGACGGACTCTTCTGGTTTGGGAATTCCTGCAGTAGAAAGCATACTGAAAGAAGGAGCAGAGTTCTTGGGTTTCAGTCACAGGGGTATGCTTACACCTCCTCATGTTCTACACTCCCTTGAAGCCCCTACTTCATGCAGAAAGGACGGGCTCTGCAAAGCAGGGAGGCAAGGCAAACATTCACACTTTCCAGAAGGGACACCACTAAGCTTCACCCTGGAGCGTGTGCATGTCTCCACCTTGTGGTCAGGAACAACGCTAGAGTAGACTCAATCCACCACCCAGCAATAGCAACAAAGTAGCTTTTTATCACAGGTTACAGAATCTCAGGGAATCAGCACACAGACTTGCATAGCAAGAGGAGAATGAATAATGAGCAACTCTAGGTCAGCAGGGTGGGAAGCCCAAATCTCCTAAACAATAGTAAAAGATTAAACTGTGCACACTTCAGTTTTATTACTGTACACATTACTGTGTTTAGCGTTTATGAAAAGCTAGAAACACACAATGATGCTGATTTGGCCAGACTGCCACACTGTTTATCAGGGCACTGACATTCTCAGCCATTCTGGATGGGAGAAATCTGTAAGACTGTAAGAATTTAGTAGCTATTGTTTTTGAAGGTTTTGCCACCTAAAATGGTCCTATCTTCAGCTCAAAATCCAAACACCTTTATGACTATGCCTTAAAAATTTTTTGAGATTTTTTAAAAGTGTCTTTTACTGTGTACCCCCCTGTGTGTGTGTGTGTGCGCGCACACACACACACACACACACACACACACACACACCTCCCTGTGCACATAAAAATATCAGGTCTCCTGCTCTGTCTCTCTCTGAGAATGGTCTCTTACGGAGCCCGGAGCTAGGGAAGTAGATAGCAAACCTCTGTGACCCTCTTTTCTTCTGTTCCCCCACAGTGCCAAGTTAAGTTTAATAAAGCCATACCTAGCTTTTTATGTGGATGCTGGGATTTGAACTCAGGTCTTCCAGCAATTACCCTAACCCACTCAAACACGTCCCCAGCTCTATGCTTATGCCTATTTGTAGTTAGGGGTGGAGAGATGGCTCAGTGGTTAAAGGCACTGGATGCTCTCAAAGAGGACTTGAGTTCAATTCTCTGCACCCTTTGTGGATAGCTCACAACCATTTGCAGCTGAGGGGTTCAATGTTCTCTTGTGACCTTTCAACATACCAAGCACATACATAGTGCACAGATGTATATGCGGGCAAAATGCTCACACAAAACAACAATAATCAAAATAATAGTAAGAGTACTATCTTAGCGCAGATAAAGGATGCTGGCAAGCAGTGTAGCTCAGTGGATATAGTCAACAGCTGTGGAGCTACATTCCCTGGACCCCTTTTTAATTTTTTTAATATTTTAATTATGTGTGTGAGTGTAGGTATGTGTAAGCAAGTGAAGGTGTAAGCAAGTCTGATGTGTAGGATTCCTTGGAGCTTTTTTTTTTTTTTATAAGATACTTGCCGTGGGTGCCGGGAATTGAACTTGTGGCCATGGAAGAACAGAGCATGCTCTTAACCAGTGAGCCATCTCTCCAGCCCTGGGCTCTGCTTCTTAACGGGTGTGCAACCACCTGAAAGTTGTTTCACCTTTCCATCCCAGTTCCCTTGTCTTCCAGCCAAGGGCTGTGACATCATTTGCCCTTAAGAATTCTGTAAGGATGGAGCAAGGCAACACATACGAGGACCAACTCAGTAGCAGTGGAGGCTCCAGCCGTCACTGACACTACGGAGACTTCTCCATTCTGTGTCTATGCAGCATGACCATGGTTGCCAGCCCTGACTTTTCTTATTATTTGTAATTTCCGTCGCTCGGACGCCAAGGGTGGAAATGGAGCTCAGAAAACTGGGGAGCAAATCACAGGAATGGATGAAGTCTCGGGCTGGCAAGATAAGGAGGTGTAACATTTACAGAATACCTTAATGTGAGGACACAAATAATCTCCCCCACTCACAGACCCCTCAGACACCAGGTAACCCTCCGCTGCTTCTGGACGGCCCTCGGACATCGTGTGGCGAGTCTTTAGCTCACGGAGAGCAGCAGAGGAGGAGGCAGCTTTGCTTTCTCCCTCCACCCACCCGCCCACCCACCCACATGTTCTCCCATTCAGAAGTATCCATGAGCTCTGATGCATATTGTTCTAGGGACTCAAGAGCGCGGTGGGAAAGGGAAGAGAGACAGTGATATGTCAACTCATGCTCAGGGTGACTTTAAATAGCTTTGAAAAGGGGCCTGCCATGGGGTGCACATGTGGTGAGGGTGCAGGACAAGACACCCTTTCAAATGCAACGGCCAGCGGCGGGGGGGGGGGAAGCCCAAGGAGATGCAACGCAAGCCCGGAAACAGCGTGGAGATGAAGGATGGAGGGAGGAGGTGCAGCAGAGGAGAGTAAGGAGGGAGCGTGACGGGGGAGGATGCATGAGCTCTGAGGGGAAGGGAACAGCCAAGTCCACATGCCCAGGGAGGCCAAGTTACCAGCCAGGCAGTTATCCAGAGCAAGGCTGGCATAAGGGACACAGGAAGCAGATATGCCTATATAGGGATATTTTGTGGGTCCCCAGCTGAGTCCGTCTACCTGCTCCTTCGAATGATAGCACAGCGGCTTCCCTACCACACCAAGGAGCCTCTGGCAGTCGCAGATGAGGCAGCCAGCAGCAGCTCTAAGGACCTCTCAGCAGAGGCAAGCAAAGAGATGCAAGACAGCCCAGCCTTTCCCATCTGTTTACTTACCCGCTCGTGATGTCCTCGGTCCTGATGTTCTTGCTCAGGACATCTCCATCACTCATGTAGCCAGGGGCATCCATGCTGATGCCTTCCAGGTCCACCTCATCGCCTGCTTTGTCCGAGACATCCACGTGGCAGATGCTGCTGCCCCTGGAGGCCAGTTGCCTTCTCAGAGGGGCAGAGTACACATAGCGGCCTGTCTCCGCGCTGATGAAGCGGCTGGCGTTGGCTCGAGGTGGGTACCCATTGCCCATTGAGGGGGCATCGCCTGCCTGCAGCCGAGGGCTGGACTGGCCGAGTCTCCAGGACAGAGGAGTGGGCCTTCCTGTCAAGCTGAGGATGCTGCGGCCACTTATCTCCGTGGTGACATTGGAGTCAAACGTAGTTTCTAATGTACTGAAAACATAAAACCAACCTGGGTTAGACCCCCAATGCGCTCTGCAGGTTTTTGTATGTTCAGAATTGAAACAAACACACAAACAAAAAGCAAGCAAACAAACAAACAAAAACAAAACCCACTTTTCATTAGCAAAGCAAGGTGAAACAGCAGGCAGCAAATGTCAGCTGGTGTAGTTCCTTTATTAAGGAGGAAAAAGGAGAAGCTATGCATCTACCTATACATTCTGAAGGGCCTACTGGGGACTTGTAAAGTGTGGCGTGATGTCCTCTTCACTGCCCTTTAATTAAACACAGACGGCAAAGCTTCATTCTGCTAGGAGACTGGAATCTCCTTTCCAGTCCAGGAAAGGAAACGGAACATGGTGAACTTGTGAACAAGGGACAGCGTGTGGCCCATTTGTTCTGGAATGCTGTGTCATGCTTTCCCTAAGGCTTGGTTCCAGCAGCCTGCCCTGCAATCTTACATCCCACATTTCACAGCCCCTTCCCCCTCCCCAACACCCTAGAGTCAATGTTGGTGACTAGGGGCAAAAAGGATAGATCCATGCTTAATCACGAAGTCACAGCACCCAACATCAGGACCCATGTCCTTCAAATACCTAAAGGGCGAGGAAGGCGCTGGCCCCAAACGCTCAAGTTCTCTTCCCTCTGACCAGACAGTTGGGTGCCAGGGGCTGCTTTTGTCCCATCCCCTGTCCCTGATCCTGCAACTGACCTCACTTTTCACAGCTGGGATCCTTAAGTTCTACTGAAGTCAGAACCCAGTGGCCACGACTTAGTTTGACTGCTTAGTATTGACCGTTAACTTGACAGAATCTAGAATCACCTAGAAGAAAAGCCTCCGGGCAAGCCTCTGGGTGAAGTGAGGTGGGAAGACCCACCTGAATGTGGGTGACATCTTCCTGTGAGCTGGCGCCCCGGAAGTATAAAAAGGAGAAGGCGAGCTGAGTGCCAGCATCCCATCCATCTCTCCCTAGGTGCCATCTCTCTGCTTCCTGGCTGTGGACCAGCTGAGCTGCCTCACCTTCCTCGCCGTGATGAATTAGATCCCCTTAAACCAATGCCCTTCCTTCCTTAAGTCACTTTCTTTAGGCGTTTAGTCTCAGCAACGAGGAAAGTAACCGACACGGCGGGGAAGCCCCAAGTTTCCTCCTTTTATACCTTTACTGAAGAAACTGAAACTGGAGAAGCGAGGAGAACCCTCGAGAGCTCGGCGGGGTAGCCGGGACTCTCTGATTTTCAAAGCCAAACACAAACTGTAAGACCTCATCCTGCCAGAATCGCAGCAGCGCCAACACTGTGTCCTCCTCAACCGTCTTGCAGAACAATGAAAACACCCCGAGATTCCTTCCAGCAAAACCATAGTTTAAACAGAACCAAGTTTCATAAACACTTCCTCTCGCCTTCCACACAGGCGCGTGACTGAAAACATCAAGTGTAGCAGAAGACCCGGTAGGAATTCAAGTTCCTCAGTTTGTCACATGGGTCAGACACAGTTCACCTGCTCCTTCCAACGGCTTCCCATTGTTTTGAATAATGCAAGTCAAATAAAGCCTAAGTGCAGCCTGCGGCAATTTCCTCCGAGCAGGGAACTCAGAAACCGGCAGGGGTGGGTGGTGCCTGTGTACACTAGTGTCCATCCCCTTCACTTCTGGATGTTATCTTGACTTCTTTGTGACTTCTAACACATTGGGGGATGAGGTTTTCTATTCTGCTCTCCAACAAACCACTTTGTTGGGGTGTGGGGGGGGGGCATAGTGCACAGGAGAGAACCAGAGATAGAATGAGCTCCAATAAGTTCTCTCAGTGAAGCAATTCCCGTTGCCCATACCTGTGTGTAACCTGAGTTCCCCGTAAACTGGACATTGTCTCTTCTAAATTCTGCCGTAGGTCCGCGATGTTCTTTACTGTCCGCAGCCGCCGAGCCTCGGGGTCTTCTGCTGGAGAAGCAAGGGTTAAGATCAGTCTAACTCTACTAGACCATGAGGTTTGTTTGTTAGTTTCTTTGTTTTCCCAAGACAAGGTTTCAGGGTTTATCTGTGTAGCCATGGCTGTCCTGGAACTCACTCAGTAGACCAGGCTGGCTTCAAACTCAGAGATCTGCCTCCTTCTGCCATCACACCTGGCTGGGACTAAAGTGCTGGGATTAAAGGCATGGGCCACCACACCTGGCCACAAGATCATGAGGTTCTTAAGAGCAGCAACCAAGTCAGGGATTGAATTTACCCACCAAATCCTCAAAGTACATAGGTGTGCATTTGTGCGCGTGTACCCTAGTATATATGTATGAGACTTTGAACTCCAGATCCTTCTGCCTTTACTCTCCAAGTGTTCGTGTGTGTGTGTGTGTGTGTGTGTGTGTGTATACAGTAGTGTATATGTATGAGACTGAACTCCAGATCCTTCTGCCTTTACTCTCCAAGTGTTCGTGTGTGTGTGTGTGTGTGTGTGTGTGTGTGTGTGTGTGTGTACAGTAGTGTATATGTATGAGACTGAACTCCAGATCCTTTTGCCATTACTCCCCAAGTGTTGGAACAACAGGCATGCCCCACCTGATTTATGTGGTGCGGGGGATCTAACCGGGCTTCATGAATGGTAGGCTGAGCTCTTTCTCCAGACTCACAGTGAAGGACCATCCCACCTTCTCCTGAGAGCCTCAGAGTGATGTGACTGTATCATCTCCACAGGCCGTCAGTCTCCTTCATTACAGGTTAGTGGCCGCTATTATTATGACTGGATCATTTGGGTGCAGCAGTGAGTCTCAAATCCTCAAATCACCTCCATTAATTAGCTCCATCTCACCATAAAACCCCTTTAAAAAATGCAGCTGAGTGTGGGGCTTGAGAAACGTCTCCACGGTAAAAAGCAGAGGCCGCTCTTCCGGAGGACGCGGGGTCCGTTTCTGGTACCTGTGTGGCAGCTCACAAACACCTGTAACTCCAGTTCCAAGAGACCCAGTGTCCTCTTCTGGACTCCACAGGCACCAGACATGCATGTGGTGCACAGACACATATGCAGGCAGAACATACACATTAAAAGTAAATTTCAGAAAAGAATCATTGTTCATGCGTAGGCTGGTGGAGGAGCTCATAGGTAGGACACACCCAAAAATGAATTCTAACTCTTCTGCTTTTCTTCTTTAACTTCATAATGTTGCATTGTGGCTGGGGTGGATAGATCATGCTTGTTGTCCAAGAGTAAAGACCAAAGTTCAGACTCCGCAAACACGTAAAATGCAAACCTATAACCCCAGGCAGAGAGGCAGGGGACCCCCAGGCAAGCTGGCTAGCTGGATAGCTCTGAGATCAGTGGGAGACGCTGTCTCAACAAATAAAATAGAGAAAGACAGGGGAGGTGCCGGACATCAACTTCAGGCCTCAACTTAGTGCCTCTGCACATACCTGTGCCCACACACATGCAAAGGCATACACACTACGCACGCACACATACACACAAAGAACGTAATGGCACAACATCAACAAACTACCATGGACTTATTCTTATGACTAGATGTTAGGCTTTGTGTGCACTTATGATGGATGTGTGACCATGTTTGTGTGCCTATGTGTGGGTACATATGCACATGTATGCGCATGTATGTTCATATCAGATGTTGTGCTATGTTTCTTCCTCGATTGCTTGCTCTTTTGAAGCAGGGTCTCTCACTGAACCTTCGGCTCACTGGTTCAGCTAGGCTGTCAGGCCAGCAAGTCCCAGGCATCTGCAAGTCCCTGTATTTCCAGAACTAGGACTACCCGGTGTGTGCTGCCATACCCAGCTTTTTAAAATGGGTGCTGGGGATTTGAACTCAGGTCCTCATGCTTGAGCAGTAAGCACTTTGTCCACTGAGCCCTCTCCCCAGTCCTTGGATGTGTAAGCTGAATACCTTACAATCATCGTCTTGACTATAATTGGGCAACTTGGGAATTTTGTTTTGTTTTGTTTTTGGTAAAAAGGCCTAAGTTATAATCTATCTATTAATTTAATGTGTATGAACATTTTGCCTGCATGTGTGTTCCATGCCTGCTGGTGTTCCAGAGGCTGAAAAGGACCCCTGGGACTGGAATTACAGATGGCTGTGAGCCCCCAAATGGGTGCTGGGGTTTGCATGCAGGGGCTCTGTGTGAGCAGTAAGTGCTCTGAGCTGCCACACCATCACTCCACCCCACAGACTGTGATCTTTTCAGTTAGTGACAAATGATGAAAAGCTATTTTTAATTTGGGCTTCCCTAAATCTAAAAGCAAATCGTTTTTTCTTTTCTTTTCTTTTTTTTTTTTTTTTGGGACAGGGTTTCTCTGTATTGTTTTGGAGGTTGTCCTGGAACTAGCTCTGTAGACCAGGCTGGCCTCGAACTCAGAGAGATCCTCCTGCCTCTGCCTCCTGGGTGCTGGGATTAAAGGCGTGCACCACACCAATGCCCAGCTTCAAATCTAATATTTTTAACTTCTAAATTTTGCCAAAAAGCAACGTCATACGAAGGGAAAACAATATAACTCAGTTAAGCCTTAAAGTGGCCCAGGGCCCAAGCCTGAGACATACTCACAATTAAGAGATTCAGTCACCGTTCTGGGGAAGACGGAAAAGGTTGTGAGAGAGAAAAGGCAGGAAAGAGAAGACTTTGTAAACTGGTGGCGGGAGAGAGCAATTTTTACTCAGCTCCTGCATCAGCGACAGCAGTCTGCCTAGCAGGCGCCTGCATCAGGGGCTTCCCCACACCACACCGCTGCGGCCACCCTGCCCCGGGCTCACACTCACCAGTGAGTTCCTCCAGAGCAGGCTGTCCACTCTTGGTGTAGTGGCTGGGCTCCAGGCTCACACCTGCTGGGCTGGACTCGGCAGTGACATTCCCTTCGGTATCTGTCTGGGACCTGTACATACAAATCAGAGCAGACGCCATCATCAGGACTGTCGTCACATCGGCCCTGCTTGCCATGGCCCGCTAGGCAAGCGGCTGTGGAGCAGAGCTGGCGGCCAGCAGATTGACTAAATGATCCAACAGCCACACGTGCAGAGAGTGACCAAACTCAGACACATGAAATATTCAAAGCCCAAAAGGGGGGAGGGGTCTGACATTTCTCGACGGGGACTGGTTTCCCGAGCCAGCCTCAGGGTCCACACCAGACGCGTACGTGCTGGAGGGTGCTGGGTGGCTGGGACATTCAAACGGATGTCAAAAAGCAACCGGGGAGTAGCGACAGCACAAAGATGACACCACACAGCCAGCCCCTCTTGCCCCACAACCCTCCTGACATGGCTCTCTCTGCAAAGGTGAGTGTAAAGCAGGTCAGGCGTGGGTTCCAGGCAGCTGCATCTGCCCTCCAGGTTTCTGATTCACAGCTCAGACCCTGTGACATGAAAGGTCTCATTGATCATTATTTCAACACGACTGAAATATGTACTTTCCCAACCCTTCTCCCATGCCCTTTATTTGTCAAGTAAATTGAACCAGTGTTTGGTTTGCATGGGAGGTTTCTGGCCACAACTTCTTTGTCTCAGACCTGTGACATTAGTTTATGTGCATCTAGGACTGGATTGACCCAGCTACTTTTCACTACCCTGGAAAAATATGTGTGCCCCCCCCCCAGCTTTGTTGTTATTGGAGATTAAACTCAAAGGTCTTGTGCACGAACGGCATGTGCTCTAGCGCGGAGCAGTATCCACGCCCCCCCAGGAACGCACCAAGTGTTAGCTGTGCTGTGGGGGATGGAGGGGGAACGTGGAACCACCCACGGCTCTTCCTTTTCCCTCCTGCTGAAGCCATCTATTCCCAGTTCCGTGGCCACACTGTTAAAGGTCTCTCATTAGCCCAGCCCTCTTGTTTACCCCACAACTGGAGTTTGAAGCTCTCATCATCTGCTTAGGATTTATAAATGCTCTAAAACAGGTGTACTGCCTCTAGCCTAGAGATTATAAAGGAAAGGTAGGTAGGTATACTAGCCTACAGACATACTGATAAAGATTTCCATAGAATTAAAAAAAATTCATTAGCTCTCTCTCTCTGTCTCTCTCTGTCTCTCTTTCTCTCTCAGTCTCTCTATGTAGTCCTGGCTGTTCTGGATTCTGGAACTCCCAGAGATCTGCCTACCTCTGACTCCCGAATGAGAGATTAAAGCCATGTGCCTACCATGCCTGGTAAATCACCTCATTCTTTAAAATTTGTGATATTTTTGGAGCTGGAGAGACAGACAGCTCAGCAGTTAAGAGAGTACATACTGCTCTTGCAGAGGACCCAAGTTCAATTTCCAGCACCCACAAAGAGTGGCTCACAATTGCCTGTAACTCCAGAACCCCGGGGAAGCTAATGCCTCTGGCCATCACAGGCATCTAGAATCACACGCCTACCTTCCCTCACATGGGCATCACTGAAAATAATGAAAACAGGTTTAAAATTTGGGAGATTTCACACAAGAAACCACCGGGATGGAAGGGAAGGAAGGGATTTGGAGCTGCTGAGCCCAGACTGGTAGGGCACCCCCTGCTGGGACGGAGTACTGGCTGTGCCCTCGGAGGAGCAGGATGCTTGCTCTTTGCATCACACTACAGCCCTGTTCTGAACTCAGTTGCCTTGTGTACCGCACACTTGTGCATCACTATCCCACACAATGCCATCAAACCCTGCCCGAGACAGCTGGGCTTAAGATTTGACACTATTGTGTACTGTGACCTGCAGTCCCTTTTTCTGAACATGTAAAGATTTCTGCCTTAAAAATGCTTCTTTAAGATTTATTTCTCATATATGGCACGTATGAATGTCTTACCTGCATGTATGTATATATGTGTACCACATATGTTCAGTGCTCACAGAGGCCAGAAGAAGGCGTTAAATCCTAGGAACTGAAGTTACAGATAGTTGTAAGCTACACTGTGGGTACTGGGGACCAAATCCAGGCTCTCTGCAAGAGCGGCCAATGCTCCTAACAGCTGAGTCATCTCTGAACCATCCAGAATCCAAGGCAACATGGTCCTTGTAGCTAGACAGACTTATTGTTTGTTGGTTGGTTGGATTTTCAAGACTGGGTTTCTCTGTGTAGCCTCAACTGTTCTGGAATTTGCTCTGTAGATCAGGCTGGCCTTGAACTCAGAGATCTGCACATCTCTGCCTTCCAAGTACTCTGCTACTGCACCCAGTGGCGGACTTGGTTTTAAACAGATTCTTTTAATTACCAGTTCTACGACTTGGAACAAATTTCCTAGTGTAAGCCTTAGTTGCCCATGTGTAGAATTGGGATTTTAAAAAGCAAGCTAGTTCACAAAACTGAGAGAGACTCAGGGGATGCAGGAAGCAGGAAGGCCTTAGCTGGGTCTCTGCACACACCTGGTTCACCAGCAATCACTATCTGTCCCTGCGGCCAGTGCCTACGACCACCGCAGTGCAGGTTCAATTCCTTCTGGGCCTCTTCTTCTCAGCCCTTCACTGGCTCCTCCAAAAAGCACTTCAATACCTGGAAGTTCCCTTTCTCCTGCTCCTCGTGCGTTAGTCACGAGGAATCTTTCCTTCCATAGACAAGCTTGAAATAATAGTAATTAAGAAGGCGAGCGTGCGCTTTATAGTCTGCCGAAGAACTCGGTCAAAAATAAAGACGGAGTGGCACTGACGGGAATCAAACACTAGTACGCTTTAATTTGGCTAGTCGAGAAGATGTCAAGAATCCTGACTGCGTATCACCTGGACGGTGTGAATGCTGCTAGGGCTGTAACGGTCTCACGCGGAGCTGCTCCGTCTCCTCCACGCTTCAGAGAGCAACTCATGAGAAGCTGTGCATGCAGCACCGGGACTCACCCCCCCCCCCATTTCTCAGCTGAATGAAACAGAGCTGTCTGCCAGTCAAAGGGGATTTTGAGGACTCTCTCTGAAGGGGGGAGTGGGAAGAGGAGAGTGAACGCAGGGAGCCTGGCATTATCCCCTTACCACAGGGATGCTGGCTAGCTTTCTCCTGACAGCTCTAGTGGCTGGAAGCATAGGAGCTCACAGGAGCACAATTCAGGCTGGGAGACGGGGAACCCAGATATGAGAAGCTGAAAGCGTGGCCTCTAACGCTCACACCTGCCTGGGCTTACACAATCTCACCCGTGTGAACACACACTTGCATTCGGAGCGTGAATGCGCAATGGTGTCCTACTTGTGTGCAACTGTTGACTAGCAAGCGCTGAATGTGTGTGCGCAGTTGTGTTTCTGCAAACGAAGCTGCAAACGAAGGGGATAGAATGTGACATGATCACTTTGGCACAGGCACGGGAGTTAGGGGGCCTCGCTGGGAAGTGTGGTCAAGCCCGCTATCCCTACCCAGCCAGAACCAGGGTAAGCTCTGTGAGCTAAGCTCTCAGCTGCCTTCTCAGTAGGACAGGGACGTTCATTCATAAACCGGAAGAGCTAGCCGCGTGCCTAGAGTGCCCCTCTCAGTATGGGTGTGTGGTGTGGGGGAGCAGAGTGGATCCTGGGACGGAACGGCGAGGGGCGCGTAGCACCTGGCTCCACAGGGTTCTGCAGTTGTCCCAACAGAGATGCAGGGACAGGTCAGCAGATTTATCCCAGCCCCTTGTTCCAGAATGGCCCTCATGTCTTCCTCCTTTACCCCCTCTCGAGAGCCTCAGCAGACAGCAGGGACTGTGAGGCTTAGGAAGTTCCAGGCCAATCCTGCCGTAAATCCTACCTACAAAGCAGAGTGCTCTTAAATCCACTTAGTATAGGTTACATACAGCTCATTTTGGGTGACACCGACCTGGCTACCTTGCATATCCAGGCCTACATGCTTAAAGTGCTTCTGAAATGTCCTGGTCCCCCACAGGCCTGGTGAAGCCTCCTCCTCAGCTCACGGTGTCCCCCCCCCCCCCCACCTCAGCACTGTTATGCTACAGTGGTTGCCCACTAGATCGCACCAGGATGGAACTGTGTTACATTGGCTCACCGGGGGTCAGGCTCTTTACCTGGGGGGGGGGTAGGGGGGGGTGCGGGGAGCAGGTGCTGCCTACCTGTACAGGAAAGGCGCGACCGTGGCTGTGTTGGGATGGTTGTATTGCTGCTGAGGCTGAGGTAGCTGAACACTGACGGTATTGCTTCCAGTGGTCTGGGTGGTCCCGACGGAGCCGCTGACAGTCTGGCTGCTGATGCTGTGGTTCAGAGTGGTCCCTGTGGGGCCTTTTCCCTCTGAGGATGCCAGGCTGGAGGAGGAGCTGGAGTGTCTGCTGTCCAGCTGGGGCTTCTGTGGGGGAAGGCCCGAGCTCAGCTTCCCTCGGCTCCGCTCTCCTTCCTTGGGAGGTGTGCCGGCACTTGGGGCCTTCCCAGGCACGTTCTTCATTCCTGGTTTTGGTATTCCGCTGTGGGATGGAGCCGTGGCCTCCTTCTTGGTGCTGTTGAGCTTCCCACCTTTGGGGATAAAGCTGGCAATCTTGGAGGACTTCTTGGGCATCTCGGTCACAGGCACCCCGCTGAGCTCTTCCTTGGGTTCCTCCTTGAGGTCAGGCCTGTCACTCACGGAGACCCTCTTGGTGAGATCCTTGCCCTTTTCTTTCTCCTTCTCCCTCTCCCGCTGCTGTTTCTCCTTCTCTTTCTCATTGCCCTTTGGGGAGTTCTTCTTGCTGGTAAGCGCCCTGCTGAAAGTCCGCTGTGCAATACCCTTGAGTGCAATCTTGGGGCTGCTGGATGCAGCAGAAAGTACCCTGCTAGCGGCTTCCAACTCCTCACTCTCCTCAAAGCTGGGCAGGATCTCCAGTCCCTCACAGCTCGTGTCCCTGGATGCGGAGCCTTCGCCTGCTTTGGAGGCCCCTTTACTGTTGAAAAGTTTGAGCTTTTCCAACATGGATCTCTGGTTGTTGGCGGCGGGCTTCATGGCTTCAGGTGTGGGCCTGGGAACCTCGGGCCCCGTGGGCTTGACTGAAAGCATGGATGACGTGGCGCTATGTTTCACACTGAGGGACTTGCTGCGCCAGGGTTTGGAGGTCATGCTGGGCTGGGGGATGGCTGAGGGGCAGTTAACAGGGATGGCAGGGCTGTTCTCCAAGGAAGCAGGCACATTTTCGCTCATTCCGGGATGGGAGGAAGCTGAGCTTGCCAATGGCTCTGCAGAGACAGGGAAGGGGAAGGGACCTGAATCATATCGGCCGAGCTGCAGTGAAGACGCAGGAATGCCAGCCATGACTACCTGGCGGGTCATTCCCCACCCATGCGCCCTACAGCCCCATTACTGGAGGTGAGGATTAGCCGTGGTTAAAATTCGATGCAGTTCCCTCCCGTCCTCCATCACGCACATGGCACCTCCCCCAGGCCCGCCGCCATCTTGGTTGTGTCTGCTTTGTAAACACGTGTCCATCTTAACAGTAACATGCAGGGCTCAACTGAGAATGTAAATAATCTACCAAAGAAGAAAAAAATCCTTTACCACCACCACCACCACCGAGCAAGCACTCCTGTGGTGTGCATACTTTAAACTATTTAACCCAGAATTCCATTTATACATAACAGTCAAGAGGTATGCGACTTCTAGGTGACAACTTATCATAGATATTAAAAATAAAGCAGAAATGAATCATTTTAGATGGAAAGTAGTTTATCCATAAACGTTTCTAATTCCTATCAAAATGGTAAGCTTTTTCTATGCAGACCCTTTCCTTTCTTTTTTGTTTCTACAAGAAGCTCTGGCTGTCCAGGAGCTCACCCTGCAGACCAGGCTGGCCTCAGACTTAGAGAGCTGTCTGTCTCTGCCTCCCGAGTGCTGGGATTCGTGACATGTGCCACCATGCCCAGCTTAAAGAATTTCACTTTGTCTTATCCTATTTGGGAAAAGAGGTGTGGAGACAAGTCATTTCTTTCTCTTCTCTTTTACTTAAGAACACAATCTGAGCATGTGAACTCCCCCCCAGCCCCACCCCCATACACACACAAGGCAAGAAAACACAGGTTATCCGAAAGCCAAGGCTTCCCCTTTGGCGTTCAGTGCATGTTTCCTTGCCCACAATCTTTTCTCAGAAATCTATGTAGATATTTCCACCACAAGCATCAGGACCATTCTGGGAAATGTGGACTCCCGTTCTACTGTGCAGTTATTCACCACAGTGGCCCCGTATCAGAGAGCCCCCCAAACTGCAGCCCCTTCTTCAGACGGAACTGCCGCGACGCATCAGTGGTTGCCGGTGCTAGTAGCTCTTAGAGAAAGTGGCCGGAAGACAGAGAAACACTTCCACTGAGCCTGGGGGAACCCCCCCCCACAAGCCTAACCCCATCAGCCCCTTAAGAGAACGAGGTTTGCAAAGTCGTCACAGGGACAGACAGGACTTACCTAGCAGCGGCCACTTTCTCCCACAAGGATTCTCTATGAGAAATTCTGCAAGCCGGGAGTCTGCCCTTCCAATTGTCACAAGTGTTTTCGGTTAAACTGCTCATGTTTCTAATTAACTTTTGTCATCCGCAACTACTCCTGTGCCCAGAAGCCTGGCAGGATTAACGGCTGCTTCCTCAGCCACCCCCACCCCCCCACCCCTTCCTAATACCTATGTTCTGCTGCCTTCCAGCGACAGAGTAAACTGCGCATAGAGCGGCTTTTGATGATTTAAAAGTCAACGGCTGCTAAGGCTGGGTCAAGGCAGCCCCAGTGTAGGGCGCAAGCGCTGGGAGCCGGGCAGCCAGGGAACTGACTGTGTCTGCCCGCAGCTGCGTGGGGAAGCCACAGCTCTGGGTGATCCAAAGCAGACCTCCCAATGTTTTAAAACACATCCATCTTCCTGACTTACTGGGGAATTTGGATTTGGAGGGGAGGGTGCTGCACAACTCCTCTACCAAAACTAACGGATGTTGCTGGATGTTTTCCTGGGCAGAACCACAGACTGGCTTACAAACTGGTTGAGAAAATCTCCCCACACCAGCAGTCTCTCATAGGGTATCCTGGGCTTCACACCACCCCCGCTCTGGAGGGGGTGTCTCGTGGGGATCTGGAGGCACAGCACTCAACATACTGTTAAATATTTGTGATCATGTTCACTCATCTAGAATGGAATAAATACCTGGGATTTGAACCCAGGTCTTCTGACACAGTACTGTCAGGGACACCACAGGAATGACTTTTAGTTATTTATTTATTTGTGGTTGTTGTTAAAGGCACAGTCTTCTGCATCCAATGCCCAGGCTGTTTTCTAGACAACCGTCTTTCCTTCTGCCTTATATGTGATGGTGATATCCACGGTGGAGCCAGCCATGTCCCTCATCAGGAAGCAGCTGTACCCTGGAAGGGTCTCTATATACTGGATAAAGTTTCCAAGCCAGGACCACATTTCCTAGGAAAATTGCCTTTCCCAATACCTGGGATCTTATCGGAAGCCAAGTGAAACATCCATCCATCCATCTACTCACCCGGATACCCACACCCTTCTACCCGCCTACACACCCACCCTCCACCCGTTCACCCTCCCAACCTCATCCACCCACGCACTCATGTTTGGACGCACCCGCCATCCAGACACTCAGCATGTTCACACCAGCATTCATGAGTCCGTCAGGCACTTCACCGACGCCCAAATGCTGTCCTAGGTACACGGGGCACATCCACAACCAAACATCTCTGCCTTACTGAACGTTACAGTTTTAGAAAAAGAAAACAGAAAATAACTCATTAGTACACCCCTCGCAGGAAAAAAAAACAAGTGCTGAGGTAAGTCAGATGTGCAAGAAAGAGGGTGATCTGCAGGGCGTGAGGTCTCCGCGAGTTCAAGGCCAGCCTTGTCTACTCGGAGAGCTCTGGGGTTACACAGTGAGACCCTGTCTTCATGATTTCTCTGGAGCCTTTTCAGCTCGCTCCCATTAAAGTCCCAGTGAGTCTTTCAGAAGCTTCACGAGGTCAAGCCATGGCTAGTTTTGTTTCCCTCAGCCCTCACCCCCCATACATTAGCCCTTTCACTGTTCTGTGTGGTGATGCATAGGGTGTGTCTTTATTTTCAAATAGTATCCCTCAACAGTTTCTCTTCTGGTGTTTACTAATGGAGAGAGCTGTCTGGGGCAAGGTATTGTCAACCTTGTTAGTTCAGAAACGCTGGCGTCCCAGGAAAACAAGCCAAGTGGAGGAAGGGCCGGGTGGGTTCTCCAAATGTATATGAGCCCCCCCACCTCCTCACAGCAAAGGAATGTAAGGGGGAAACTGGAGAAAACATACAAGAATGTTCTGGGCGTCCTAAGCCCTACTGGGCTGCATGGCCACTGTAGGAAGTGAGTTGCTTTGCACAGCCCGCAAATGAGCGCTTTTGTCCTTTTAAAGGTATATTGCAACTAGCCCATGTAAAAATGGACCATTTCATGTTTATTAAATGTACATCTAAATTTCAAGTTGGCTTAAAAATATGACATAGAGAGCCACAAACAGTTCACAGATTTTGTGAAAATCACATAGGTTTGTGAACAATACAGGTTGAAGTAATACTACTAAATGAAACACTGCTTATTTTTATATCAAATCTATTCCTTTACCCCAAGTCAGACTGACTTCAAAACTCATCTGAAATGGCTTCCTTAGGCATTTGATTCACTTATATATTTGAAGGGCATGGGGTATATTGCGGAGAATGGCCAGACCAGCAATAACATCTAGTCTTGATGGGCAAAAATAAGTTTAAAATAAGAAGATCATGATTCAGAAAGTGGCTTGTGAACATGTATCTGTATATAAAGATGAATCGTATCAAGACACTCTTGTAAAAAAAATTACTATGTGTGTGTCTGTCTGTGTCTCTGTGTGTGTGCATGTGTGTGTACCTGTCTGTGTCTGTCTGTCTCTCCCTCCCTGTGTGTGTCTGTCTGTCTCTGTGTGTGTGTGTGCACGCTTGAGCCTGTGTATATCTGTGTCTGTGCATGCGTGTGTGTCTCCCTCTGTATGTGCCTATGTATCTCTCGTGTGTGTGTGTGTGTGTGTGTGTGTGTGTGTGTCTGTGCATACATGCATGCGTGTGTCTGTCTGTCTCTTTCCCTCTCTCCCCTCTGCATGTGTATGTCCTGGCATGTACATGCCACAGCATGCTTAAGGACAACTTCCTGGAGTTTGTTCCTTACACCATGTGGGTCCTGGGGACCCATGTAATATTCATGTAGCAAGCACCGTTACCTTCTGAGCCTTACCACCCTCCAAGACATGCTCTTACTCTGCACAGTAAACTCTGACATAATCTACCCCAGTGTAAATTTTAAAATGCTAATGGCAAGGACTGTGGAGTAGCTCAGTGTGTAAAGGGCTTGCCTTCCAACCCTAGACCCCACTTAAAAATGTCCTTGGCATGGAGGCTTTCGTGTATAATCTCAGGGCTAGGGAAGTAGAGACCACTGGATCCCTGGGGCTCTGGCTTGCTGTGCTGGTCTACTTGGCAAGTTCAAGGTCAGTGGGGGACACTTTCTCAGAAAAGCACCAAGCAAATGGTGGCACCTGAGAAACCACACCCGAGGCTGTTTTCTCTTCTCCACATGTACTCACACACATGTGTACATATATGCACACACAGTAGGATGTCAGAGCCCCTGATGGATCTTCCTGACCCACTCAAGGCTCCCCAGTGCCAGTCTGGGCACCTTGGTTCTAAGAGACCGATTTCCACGGCCCACTCACCACCAACTGACAAACCACCACATAAGAGGGAAGTCTCCTTCGAGACACCATGATGCCTTTGAAGAAAAGGAAAAAACTTTAGTTTTCTCTGGCAAGCAGCCTCAGCCTCTTCTGACAGGAATCAAGTGCTTGAAATGGGGATCCTGTGTGTGGCAGGCAGGCCTTGGCATCTCTTCCTCTCTTCTTCAGCAACGGTGAGTTGCAGCCCAGCACTCTGCTGTTCCGGGATTCCAGTCATGGAGCAGCTGGCGGTCTGTCTGGTTCTGAAGCCAGCGGGCACAAAGGCAGAGTGTGTCCCAGGCTGGCTGACCCCAGCTTCTATCCCTGCTACTGTCACTTGAAAACGTGTCTGAAGGCACTTTCCTGCCTACATCTTCTCCAAAGCCTTTGGGGGAACAGGTCTGATAATTGGGCCTGGGAAAATGTTTGCAATTTCCTATAATTTGTCAAGGCGTCAATCTTGAACATTCAGATTTCTGAGGATAATTGAAACCAGTTGAGTTATCCTAAGTGTATGTTTCCAGAACAGCTTGGGTTGGTGTCTTTATAACCCTCTGAGCCCACTACGCCACAGAGGGCATGTGGGTGTGGCTCTGTGTCTTGGTGGCTCTGCAGGATTCTGGGGCTGGCTGAAGGAGCCATCTCTACACACTTAGGAGCAACTATTTATTATTATATTCTTATCGTCGGCATCATTATTAAACCGAGCTCTTTTGGGGACCGGCTCTCAGTGCCATCCGGACTGGCCTCAAACTCGCTATGTTGCTGAAGATGACCCTGGACTCCCGTTCATCTCTCCTCTCCCTCCCAATGCTGGGGTTACGGTTGAGCACCCCACATCTGGCTTCAGTGTCATAGATCAAGGTAGAGACTTGAACACAGTCTTTCTGTTGGCTGCTTCTTGGGGAGCACCCTTGAAGAAAGGGGGGAAGGGGACGTGAAAAAGGCCGTGGGGGTTGGGCGGCAGCATGGGCTGAGGGGGGGAGGAGCTGAGCTTTGGATACAGGCATGACCACAATTCCAAAGGCTCCTAGAAGGTCCGAGACCATGTATTTAAGTTGTTTTTATAATGCATAGCCTTTCAAAATCCCAATACCATTCTTTTCCCCCCCAGAGATGTAAAAGGCAAGCTTTTCTGTCCTGTACGAGCTACAAATTCTGAAATTTCACTTCTGGCCCTTTTGCCCCAGAGGAATTAAGCAGCCCTCAATGGCTGCGACAACTGTGTGGTGTCCACTTCAGAGTATGACAAGGTAATTATTTCTCTTCAGTGGTTTGTTTTGGATAGAACCCTGTGAAGCGATGGGTAATGAGATCCTTTGTTTTTGTTCTGGTAGCTTAAAAAAAAAAAATCAATATAAGAAAACAAGGAAGCATTGCTCCGTTCCCAAAGCTATACTTGCCACCTCCTCTCTGAGCAGGTTCAAATCCTACAAACCGTGCACCAAACTGGGAAGCCAAATGATAAAGCCTGGCTTATGCTTCACCTACGGCTTTGAAACAAGAATCGGCTCTTGAGGCCCTCCTCAGCTATTTTTGCTTTCGCCCTGCATCCGGCATATTGAAAGACACGCCATTTTAAATCCTTCCAGCTATGTGGATGAAGAGGACAAACCTGGTGTTCAATGTTTAACTGCGGCATTTGAAGTAAGGTCTCCCCCTCCTCTAGTACCTCTTCCTTCCCTGTTTTGAGACAGGGTCTCAGTTAGCACAGGCTAGCCTCCAAACATAGTATGTAATCGAGGGTAACCCTGGGCGCCTGAGTGCTGGGGTTTCAGGCATGTAGGTAACCCTGGCTTATGTGGTACCGGAGACTGAACTCAGGGCTTCACTGGTGGTAGGTTAAGTAAGTGTGCTCCCAACCGTTATACCCAAACCAGGAAGGTACCATTTCAAATGGAAGGCATCTGTCTTCTTATCATTTGAAGCCACACCTCCTTTCTCTCTTCATCTTATTCGTTCAAAATGCCAAGGAGAAACCTTGTGCTTTAATTGCTCGGGCCATTTCTCTATCTTGTACCATATATGGCCACGAGAAAGCACAGAATTGGCCATGGAAAAACTGTTCCCGTTTGCGTCCAAGGGGGGATGAGATTTCACAGAGAGACGAGAGACACTTTACAGGGGACGAGCTCGTTCCTCAGGAGATCACTGTCCACTGCCAGCAGCTTCTTGGCAGAGGGGAAGTGCTGTGTGCTGTTATAAACACGGCCCTCTACCACAGCTGGGCAAGGATCTTCCCCAAGCCTCTTGTCTCTGGCACACCAGCTTTCTGTGCTTTATCTTGGTGTAAAGGGAGGCTCCCCAACCAGTGTTAGACTAAGGAACACACTCCCAGGGAGCCAGGCAACAGGCAGGATGGGAAGAAGGAGGTCCTAATACTCATGGAGGTTTGGAAAGTGGAAGGCTAAATGGTGGTCAAACTTTTCTTTTCTTTCTTTCTTTCCTTCTTCCTTCCTTCTTTTCTTTTCTGTCTACAGGACTCCAAAGCCTCGCTGGCAACGAGACTATCCAAGCGCTAGTGGAATGGTGAAAAGGTGTCTTTCCCATGTCTCTTTTGTTCCACAAGCCTGCCTTTACGGAACAGTATAAGAAAAAGGTCTACCATGATAGACACTTACGACCATGGAGCCACCAAGTGGGATGGGCGACCCAAATCAGAGTCGGTAACAGACGCTCACACGGAAGCGAGGCGGTGAGGCACACTTCCACCCAGGATGCGCTGCGATTTGTCACCAGAACAAGGCTACCACAAAACTCCACGGCAGCCGAGGCAGTGCCAACTGAGGAGTAGCATTCAGAGCAGGGAGGATGGGGCTCCTGCCCACTGTAGAGGGCAGAACACACCAGAACAACGAAAGCAGAACCTTAGAGGTCTTGGAAAGTCCTCCCAAAGAAGGTCAAGTTCCTCTCTCTCTACCCCCGAAGAGGATGCGAGTCTCGGGGAATTATTGACTTCGCCAGCGTCTCGTGTTCAGTAAACTCTTGTTGAACACGAGCTTCTGGCCTCTGCTGTGCGACACAGCATCTGGCCGTGTCTGGACGGAGCAGCTGCTGACATTCTCACGAAGCTGCATCTGTAAGCAGCTCCAAAGGGGCTCAGTGCAGTTCAGCATGCACGTCGATGCAGAACTGCTCTCTAAGGACCTAGGGTGGAATGAGGGCATCCCAGACCTCGGTCAAGGAGTGGCTGAACTGTCGGAGCTATTCAGCTTGGAGGAGACTTAGGAGAAAGCAAAGAGAAGGGAACTCTATCACCACGGCTGTCTGCGCGCTCCTAGGTTTCCGCGTCATGACGCTGAACCAACCAAACAACAGCAAAAGGAAGAGAAATGCCTTTCAGAGCAGGCCCACCAGACAGAGAACGGGGACCCAAGCTAGCACTAGGTACGCAGAGCACACCTAGGAACAGCCAAGGGTGCCAAGGCTGGGTCTGCCATGGAAGAGGAGAGCAGCACAGTACATACATGCATGCATACATACACAGAATCAATATTGATGTTAACATGAAATCAATATTAATAACATTGCCTATGGAAGGTGGAATAGTCAACATTTACAGAGCACATATCTGCTTCCCTTCTGTTGGCTTTTTCATTTGCTACAAAGCTATTGTGGCAGATACCAATTGTCCTATCCTACCAGTAGGGACACTGAGGCTCAGAAACTGAGTAAGAGGGCTCAGGTCCAACAGATCAGAGGAGCTCAGGTCCAACAGATCAGAGGCTGGTAACGCCACTACCAAGACCACACACATCAGCCACACTTGCTACACATCTTAACTTGAGGTAAGACGCAAGCCTGGTTAGGGCTGGTGACATGACTCCGTAGGTAAAAGGCACTTGCACCCAAGACTGATGACCTGAGATCGAGCCCTGGAATCCACAAGGTGGAAGGAGAGAGACAATTTTTGCAAGCAGTCCACCGACCTGTGCATGCCCACACATTCATACAAACTAAGTATTTGTATTTAAAAAAAAAAAAAAAATCAAAGCTCGGGCCCTTCTTCTGGTACAAGACACAGGTTCCAGAGACTTCGGCATCATCTGCTAACCTTTAAGGCCTTCCCTCAGGAAAGTGATTCTTCCCCTCTGGGAGGCTCATTTTAAAAATGAGGATGTCAGTTTAGTAATAATTTAAGTATGGTTTTTGTTCTTCTGAGTTTAGGATGCTGGCAAGATGTAATCTCTCTGCCGCTATTATTTTTTCTTTCTATCAATCAAACTCAAAAGGCAACCAAAGAAGTAGCTTATTGTATTCCTGAGGGGGGATCATGCAGAAGGCAAGCGCTGAATTGGACCATTATTCACTATCTGTGATCACGTTAGGCCAAATGTGCGGGGACCAGAGAAAAAAGGGAGTCATTTATCCTCATCCTGCCAAGAATGCAGATGCTTGGTATCAGATAGATCAAATGATTTCAGGGGTTCATGGATGTCACTGGTCCGCACAGAACCTCCAGACTTCTAAGCCTTTCGCCTGGCAGTTGTCTTCTTAATGGAAAATATATTTGGGGAGGGGGAGTGTGGGGGAATCCGTAGTGGCAGAGTCTGCTCATTCGGCTCACTTGCCGAATCAGGAAGTGATTCCTTCAGGTGTCAGCTCTGTCTGTTTCATGCAGAGGGCCTGGCTGTGGCGAGCTGGCTACGGGGTGGGTATTTTGAAGTAGAGCACTCATTCAGTGACCCTCTGTAAGGCCGATGCATCTTTTACAAATCAGATAGTCATGACAAGGCACAAAGAAAGCCAAGGGCCATCTTATTCTACTCCATGCCACACGGGCTACACGACCTGGCGGGTTCAAGTCCAGCTTAGTCACTAGTAACTTGAGTAACTTCCTCTGGAGAGGCTCCTGATCACCCATAAGTAAAATAATAATAATGATGATGATGATGATAGTAATAATAATAATAAAACCAGGTGACTACCATCCACTGAGTGTCAAATACTATGCCAAGTGTTTACACCATTTAGCTGCACAAATTCATCTCAAATCATGAGTTCTGGGTGGGTAAGAAAGGCAGGGAGGACCTGAATTTCATACCCAGAACCCACATTTAAAAGAGCCAGGCACGGTGTGTGCACCTGTGATCCCAGCAACGGGAAGGTGAACACGGAAGCTCTCCACGGCTCACCTGTCAGCCTAGATGAACTGATGAGTTCCAGGCTAAGGAGGGACGCTGTCTAAACACAAGGAGAATTACTTGAGGAACAAACCTGGATATTACCCTCTGACCCATGACCCCTGACCTCCACACACATTCGCACATGCCCACACAAATAAAACATAAAAAAAAAACCCAACTCATTATTTTGTACAAGCTCTTTATGAAATGAGTTGGCTGCAGCTCAGATGTTAACTCCTTGCCCTAAGTCCTAGCTGATATGAGGTCGAGTAAGGCTTTGAACACTGAGGTCAGTGCTCTTAGCAGACTGTCCTCGGCAGGAACAGAAAGCATGGCTCTCTTGCTCTCCCACAGGGAATAAAACAGTGTTGGGAAATGCCAACACTTCTACACACACACATAACACACACACACACACACACACACACACTTTCACCCTCCACAAACGTCAATCTTTTTTAACATTAACCGAGTGGAGCTACACCACGTTTCGGTGCCATTACTGTCTGTCCTAAGCTGAGCAAGACCAGGAGGCCTCCTAGGAGCTCTCTCCGGTCTCCAGCACTATTGTGCATCCAGAGATGACTGAAGATGCCTGGCAAGCTTCTCTTTGTCCCTTCTCTCCGCCAGGGCCCATGTGCTTTGGCTACCTTGCCAGGCTTGCTGGAGGCAGCTCAATTTGTGCACAGCTCATTGTCTAGTGTGATGACTCAGCCACTCCTGACTGATGTGGTCTATTCTGGTGAGAATCGCAAGGCCTCTCCCCTCAAACGAGGGTGAGCAAAGACGCATAGAGCTTCTAGCTACAGTATGGAAACCTATAGGTCCACTCTTGGACCAGGTTGTAGCTTTTCAGACTAACACAAGACTAAGCATCTCCCACACTGTTCTAGTGGGTCTTTGCCAACCGAAGTGATGCCAACTTCTGGATGTTCGGCAACCAGGGATAGGATTGCCGCTCCAAGTCACTTGGTTCCATCCCCTTGGGATTCTAAGACGATCACAGGCATGGCATTTGCTCCTTGCCTCCGCCCTATCCCATCCTGTGCCTGTACTTTTTCTTTCTCAGTATGCTTTTGTTCCAGGTGCTGAGGCTAGGGCAATGAGTCTATGGTTTAAACCTTCAGCAGCCTCCAGCTCTCAGCAAAGTGGCAGACTTGGAGACTTAGGAGCTGGAACCTAGTCCGGGGGGGGGGGGACTGCTGGGTCCTGGAGACACTGTGCCCTCTCCACCTTGCCGCTCCGTCTCTCTCCGGTCCGAAGACAACCGTCAATGGACTGAAACCTTTGTAACCAACCAACACCTCAAATTGTTCTTCCTTCTTTCCGCTCGCCTCAGGCATCCTGGCTCAATGGCGGAAATGCCGACAAACTCAGGTGTCATTGCTGGGAGTGAGTGAGGACAAAAAGAAAAATCATTTAAGCATCACTAACAACTCTCTGTCTCCTTCACAGAAGTTTTGGGACTCTATTCTTTGTAAAGCAGGACAAGAAAATAGTGTCCAGACTCCCACATCCAGTGATTAAAATCAAACACTCGAGAACAAAATATACAGACTCCGTACTTAATCAGGGTAAAAGTCTGGTCAGCCAAATGTATTCACGACACCAATCACAAGCAGGGGTTCCAGGGGTCTCTCTGTTCCATCCAAATGCAATGAAAAAATGGGACTTATTACTCAAGTGGAATGTTCCTCCCCAAGCAGTCAGCACAACCACACGCCTTTCATTCAGTTGCATGGACCGAATTTGTTTCCACAATGAAGAAAACTTACAATGTGAACTCCCAGTCCCCACTGGGAAAAAAACAAAAAGACATGTGGACTTGGCTCTTTGATGCTTTCCTAAATATGCCCCAGTAGCCAGGAAGGAGTAGACGGGTTCCAAACAACACCAAACTGACCCTTGACTCAAACCAATCCTAGCTATCAACTCTCCAGCTCCAGGGAAGTGGCTGAGCTCTCCTCGCCTAGAGTCAGGTTTTTTTACAGACAGAGACCCACCATCCTGTAGTGAGATAGTCCTTCTGTAGCACTGACCACGCCCATTGGGGGGTGGAGCCATGGGCGGAAGTGACCTGTGGAAGGAGGTCGGAGGGGGCCAGGAAGTCGCTCTCTTTCTGGCGGGACTCTGACAGGAGAGCATCGGGTTGAATTTCCTGGTGTTCATCTGTCTAGGTTGTAAGTTATTTCTCCCTGAATAAACATCTATTCGGCCTATTTGTTTATCCTGATCCTTATTTACCGCAATACCATCCCCTTTATCCTCGGTGGCAAAGATGCCTGGCATCGGCCCCCACACTGGGGCAGACCAGCTTGCTCATACCACTCCCCTCCTGCTGAGGGCACTGTGAAGCCTGTTTTTACACAACTGTAAATTTGAGAGCAGGGGAGGTTGACAGCTTCACGGTCATCTGTGAGGATTAACGTATCTACAGGACAAAGCTGTGGAGCGAGGGGATGTCAGATGCCACCTTCCCTAGAGAAGGCCTCGACAAGCCATGTGGGTCAGCAGCCGAGACCCTGGGGGATGGCTCCTACCTGGCAGAGGGAGAAGAAGAGAATAATCACTAAGAGACACAAGGTGTGTGATGTGAGCCGCGCGTGAGCTGTGGCCAAGACAAGGTATTCTACAAGCGGATGCCGGACAGCTCGCAGAACCCTAGGTCGGCTTCTGTGTTCAGGGCGGTAGGCTGGAACACAGACAACCTCCACAGTGGCAAGATGAGGGAGCAGCCTGCAGGATCCTTCCAGATGATTCTGTCGGTTCTCCAGAGGCAGGCAGGTCCTGCCAAGCATCTAGGTGTTCTGGTGCCAGACCGGGTGGTTGCTGCTTCTAAACGGGGATGCCCTCTCCGGGGCTTAGCTGTCCTCTCTCTCTTCCTCCCTCTCCCTCTCCCTCTCCCTCTCCCTCTCCCTCTCTCTCTCTCTCTCTCTCACACACACACACACACACACACACACACACACACACACACACACGCTCTCATCCACTCTCCTAACGAGGGTCACAACTGATACACACTCTTCCCCCATCCTCTCTCTGCCCTTCATAGGTTGGTGCCGTTGGTAATCAATACTAGGCTCATGAAGATGTCCTCTAAGATAGAAGTCAGTAAGTCAGGTCAGGCCCATTGTCTGCTTTTGTAAATAAAATAACAGCCATGCTTCTTCAGCAACAGGCTTCCATAAGAAAAAGTGCCAGGATGTGGTTGGAAGTGGTGGGCTGCTGGGGTATTCCTGACTAGGGAAGGACACCTCCCCGCACACTTTAATCAACAGGAAACAGGAAAGGCAGAAAATTGAGGCCTTTCTATGTTCTTAATAAATCCCCAAACACAAAAATACACAATGTACCAGGCAATGCCTCCCCTTTATTGAAAACAAGATCCAATTAGGCATCCTAAATGTTTTTCAAGCGGTTCCTGGCCTGGATATGTTACATAAAACAGGGCTCCGTGATTCAAACCTGCTGTCAATACAGAGGTGGAGGAAGAGAAATTCTGCAGCTGTCCAGCCAGAGTCCTGGAGGGGCTGCTCTCTTGACAACCCCACGCACAGAAAGAAGCCTGCTATCCCAGAGTGGGAGCTAAACCAAATAAACCTGGCAGGATCACTTAGGAGAGTCTTCAAACAGCAGCCAGGCATGCATGGGCTCCCCTGGACAACTCGGGTTACATGGCCTGCCCTCCCTTGCCTTCAGTAAATCTGCACCGAAGGTCTGTTCAGTCTAGATTTTCTCCGGGTTGCCAGTAAGTTTCCTGCTCGTGGAAGTTAAGTCTGTGGTGGAATGTGCCGGGTGAGCAAATTGTGTGGAGTGTGGGCCCTTGTGGGAGGTGTCTGGCTGGGCACTGAAGGGACGGAGGAGCTGGGAGCAGGGTGGGGCCCGGGACAATTAAAAGTTATTTTATTAGCATATATTAATTATACATCATAATTAGTTTCTTTGTGATATCTCTCTCTCTATATATATATATATAGTGTGTGTGTATGTCTCTCTCTGTCTCTGTCTCTCTCTCTATATATATATATATAGTGTGTAGTGTGTGTATGTCTCTCTCTGTCTCTGTCTCTCTCTATATATATATACATACATACATATATATATATATAGTGTGTGTGTGTGTGTGAGAGAGAGAGAGAGAGAGATACATCCATTTGAAATACTAGGAAATGCATAAATGTAGGCCAGGGGATGACATGAGGTGCCATGCTGTTATCGCTGTCTTATTCTCTTTAAGCAGGCTGTCCCGTTGCACCAGGAGCTAGGCTGGCACCACCAAGTCCCAGCAAAGCTGTCTCTACCTCCCACAGCACTGCAGTTACTAGAGTCTGTGTGGCCATGCCGGCTTTTCTTTACATGGGTGCTGGGGATTCAAATTCAGGTCCTCATGCGTGTACAGCAAGGGCCCTTACCCACTGAGCCATCTCCCTAGACTCTACACAATACATCTGGGTAACATTCATCCTCCACACCTTCTTTCTCCCAGCTAGTCTCCCTCTCACTCTCATGGCTTTTCATATTCATCCCATGGTTGGAAGAAACATGCCCCAACGAACTTGCTCCCGTGTGTGTGTGTGTGTGTGTGTGTGTGTGTGTGTGTGTGTGTGTGTGAGATCTTCAGTTAAACCAAAGGGTGTTTTCATGATGGTAGTCATTGGAATCTACTCACTTACATATCCATGGATGGATGCACTCATTCATTTAAAGCATGTCCGTATCAGGGCACGCAGTTCAGAAGTGACCAGGCATTCTAACACGTCTCTCCTTTTCAGTCATTGTCTGTGAGCAGCACAGGGTTTAAAGTTCAAGTGTATTTAAGGGGAATGTAAATGTTTGCTCAAAGCTGTGGGTGTTTGAAAGCAGGAAGTCGTTTTCAAGTTGTTCAGATGCACACAACGACCACACCCCCACCCCACCCCACCTACTCTGCAGGGGAAGAGGCAGAAATATTCCTAAGAGTTCAGGTGTAAATCCCAAGTTCATTTTTTTCCTATGTCAGGAACACCGGCCCAAAGTTCTCCTTACTTTGACAGTTTGCTGCTCTGTCCCGAGTATCCAATAAAATCCCACATCGTAACATGCCCACCTAAAGGCAACCAACCTTTTGTCTGCCCCATAAGTGGACAAAGTAACACCCCCGCCCCGTCAGAATCACTTCAGTGGCTGAGGGAACTCCGAGCAGGACAGCTACATTTTCACGACAGCCTTGGGGGCTTGGGATCCTGCCAGCCCAGGGCTCTACCACTGAGCCAGCAGTTTCTTACACCTAGAGCAGGAAGCACTGTCCCTTCGGTTTCGAGTCTGGAAAGTTCTCCCCGTTCCCCAGGCAGATCTCTGCTGGTCTTTCCACCCCTGCTGGACTATGGGCATGTCCCTGACTGGTCTGTAAGGGCCACTGGGTCATCCACAGTCCAAGACAAAGTGGGAAGTGATCACGAGGTCCCAGCTAGGTGCCAAGTCGGAGCCACACAGTTCCATTTTAATGTCTGCCCTTCAGTTCTTCCAACAGGACAAGCATGCTCCCACCCTCACGGAAGCCAATTGTCCAGAGCACTGTGCTGGGTGTGGCTCAGTCAGCCACTGCACCCGAGACGGTCTCTGGTCATCTTCAATGGATTCCCACTTCCTCCCTCCCCATGCCCCCCCTGAGCATTTGTCACTGTTCTCTTGATTTCTTCCTAGTTAAATCACCGTTCAGATCAGAGCTCACTTCTCCCACGATGCCGGCTGGACTCCTCTGAGGTTAGATGGGATGCTCTGTCTAGAGCTCTATAAAGATATTCCCCATAGGGTCACAGGGCTCCCTGGCCCCTAACCAGACCCTGTGCTCACAGGAGCAGAGCTACCTTGTTCAGTGCAGTATGCTGTCCCCATGCTCCACACATAGCTGGACACGCTGTCTCTTGTGTTCTAAGCACAGCATTGGGCACACGCCGGCAAGTCAGGGACCTTACAACCAATGGAGGTGGTTGCAATTGCTTTCAGCTTACAAATCTTTCCTGAGCCCTTCTTTACCTCCATTAAGGAAATCCATACACACACACACACACACACACACACACACACACACCAACAAAAAAAAACCCTGTCTCAAAAAATCAAAAACTCTAACTAAAACGAGCAAACCAAAGGACTGGCTCCCGAGCATGGAAGACTTGTTCACGCCTCAACTCTGGGCCTTGCCAGTCCTACAATAGGCAGATTGTCCAACCGCTCTGAACCTGAGCTTCTTTCTGTCTTGAAAGCAGAGGACATAATGGTGCTCGATAGTACTGATAGGAGGGACCCGGTGAGACCACACAGGCAAAGACCAAAAACATCTCTTCCAGGCACCCAAGAGTCAGTGACTCAGTAATGAGGGCACCCGCTGCTCCTGCCACAGCAGCTCTCCGTGCCCAGCCTTGAAAGCACGACCTCAAATTAGTTATGAGACGGGTACTGTTGACACAGGGGCAGGCTTTATGACAGTGGGGAAGGGGATGGAGGAATGCCCTTCTGTATATATATTTCTCCTATTGGTTGGCAAATAAAACAGTTTGGCCAATAGCGAACAGAGGCAGGAAGATGGACAGGCAGGACCAGGAGACATCTGGGAAAGGTAGGCAGAGAGGCACAAGGAGAGTCGCCATGTAGTGGAGGAAGGGGTAAGAGGTCCAGAACCTTCTCCGGTAAGATAATACTTACATTAACAGACATGGGTTAATAAGTAAGAGAGAGCTAGTCAACAAGAAGCCCTAGTCATCGGCCAAAAGTTTTATAACTGATAAAGCATCCATGTGCTTGTTGGGGCTGAAGCAGCTGTGGGGCCTGGCAGGACATCTCCAGCAACAGGGAGGCAGGGAGAGGGACGTGGAGGGCGAGGAAGGGACTAGGGAAAGGGCTGGAGGAAGGACGGGGAGGGGAGGGGAGGGGAAGCAAGAGGAGAAGGATGAGAAGAGACGGAAAAGAGAAAGAAGAGGGGGAGGGGGACAAGAAGGAGCCGTCAGCGAGGAGGATGGGGGGGCAGGAGGGAGAGGCGTGGGAGGAGAATGGCTTCCTTGAAGTCGCCCCTTTGCAATCTTTACATCTTCAACAAAAGAAGAGAAGAAAAAGACCAGCCCAAAGCTATTCCTAAAGACATGCGCTTTCCAAGAGAAAACCCACAGGGCCCTGGGCTGCAAACCACAGAAAGCCACGTGCTCTTCAACAGCCAGGCACCTCCCGATGACCCCGAAGCTGGGCTGCACGCTGAGGACAGCAGCTCCCCCGACCGCAGGGAGCCAGGCTCTGTGCCCGTCCGGATGGGAGACCAAAGGCTGGCGCCTTGGCCCTCACTCAAGCCTGGGCAGCGCTGGGTGCTCTGGGAGCCGTGGGTACTGAAGGAGCATCAGCTACCCGCTCAGGGCTCCACTTACTGCTGTGGGTGTGCCTGTGACGAGAGAGGGGGTGCATTCCTAATCTGGAGACCACACCTGATGAGCTCAGCCTCTCCTCAGTATTGTAAATGGTTTCTCAGGCTGTGCACTGTCCTAGGACCCCCTCCCCCCCATTTTATAAGCACCGCTTGGCTCCATTTTGAGGGCTAAGAATGACTACGGGCTCCGGGGACCTGAACCATTTGTGGGCACCGCCCATCGAGCAGACTGACAGGCTGACTGAATTCTAGGACTAGAAAGAGGGCCGCCCTATAATACTATCGGGGTAAACTGAGGCTGCAAGGAGCCATGACCATGCTGAAACCATGCGAGTGAAACCAGACCAAGGAAAAGGTGCAGTCCTTCATCTGAACCCCACAAAACGGTGGACGCCTAATATTTCAACGGCATTGTGTGCATCATGAACCAACCAGGAGAGGGCTCCACAGCTATTCCTAGAGCTTTGCTGGACAGCTGTCCGTGGGGCCAGCTAGACCACTGGTCTACACGTTTGCTGTCTGGACCCGAACCTGACCTTTGTCTCCTGCTCATCACCAGTTTCCTGCACCCAGTTCTGGTCTTGGATATCACAACTGAAATCTGTAGCTTTGTTCTTAAACCTGGCCTTAGCAGGTCACTAGCGGCTTCCTCCTGACACTGATGTCCTGTGTTATCAATACAGACTCTTTCCCAGCCCACCCCGGAAACCGCCTGGGCTCTGCAGAGGGGTGGAGGGGGCTTTAACTTGTATTTGGTCTGTGATCCACATGTATGCATATAGTTATACAGACATTTACTGTGTGCTGTGAGAGACGTTAGTCACTAAGATCGGAATAAAAGAATTGGTGTTTGCCCTGGCCAGGCTAGCGAGGTAGACAGGACTATATGACAGATAGCTGTCACTGAAATCACTAAATGATATGAACGTGACAAATTCTAGCACTGGTATAGTACACTCGGGCACTATTCCTTCACAGCGGCATTAAAGTTAAATAGATACAGGGAGGGATTAAAGCTAAATAGGGACAGGGAAGGAAGATCAAAAAGTCTTTGTCATCCTTGAAGACAAAGCAATCCCTTTCATCATGGAGAACCCGAGGCCTAGTGCAGGGAAGGCGTTTGAAACACCAACCCCACAGGGAAGGATTAACTATTGGGGAATGTTCTTCTGGGTACGTTTCTCTTATTGGTAAATGAATAAAACACCGATTGGCTGAGTGGCTGAGACAGGAAGTGACATAGCTGAGCAGAATCAGGATATAAACAGGGACAAACAGGAAATTGCTCTCTTCTCTGCAGAGATGCTTAGCAGACGCCATTTGAGACGGCAAAGGGGTAAGAGGTCCTGATCCTCTCTCCGGTAAGATAAGACCACGTGGAAATACTTAGATTAATAGGAATGGGTTAATAATTAAGAGCTAGCCAAATAAGAAACACTAGTAACAGGCCAACAGCTTTATAACTAATTTAGTGTCCCATGTGTTCATTTGGGGCTGAAGCGGTGGCGGGGCCTAACCCGGACCAAAAGCCCCTCCTGTACATCACAGAAATCTGCAGTCAGGACACCTGCTTCGCTACAGAAAGGACACTGCGCTGTTGTGAGGTGGAACCCACCACCAGAACACAAAACACACACACCAGGGCATGTTCAAAAGTTTCCAGCGACACAGAACTGTGCGTAGCACCGCAATCTTGTTTTTCAATCACCTCCATCAAAGCATAAAGAAACTACACAGCCACTTGGAACCGCACCTCATTCCCTGACCCAGCCTCAAGCAGGGTCACTCTCTGTCTCCAGAGATTTACCTCTTTTGGACATTTCCGAAAACACGTGACTGAAGAGACACCTCTAAATTGTTTTTCCATTTATTCCTGCACTAAACACACAATTACTTAACATTATTCAGCACTATGCAGGATACTGGGGCTTTTGACACTGAGCATGAAGTTGTCATCAACAAAGTACACGTTTGAGAACTGCACGGTTAACTCTTAACCCCCTCCCGAATCTCACTCACACAATGTTGGTTGGCCTCATTCTTAGCGATCATGGGCTGCCAGCTGGACCCAGAGATATTAATCAAATAATTGCCCAGCTAGAATGCCAAGTTATGTGTGGCACTTGGTGAGGTAAAAAGCCTTACTTATGGGGGTGAGTGTTTTGTCTGCATGTATGTATGTGTAGCATGTATGTTCCTGGTGCCTGTGGAGGGCAGAAGGGTCTTCTGGAACTGGAGGTATGGATGGTTGTAAGCTGCCATGTGGATTCTGGAGACCAAACTCAGGTTCTCTCTAAGAGTAACAAGTACCCTTAATCACTGAGCCAAATCTCTACCCCCCCAAAAAGTTATTTTTCATTTATTTATTTAGTTTCTTTTTGAGACAGGGTTTCTCTGTGTACCCTTGGCTGTCCTAGAACTCACCCTGTAGACCAGGTTGGCCTCAAACTCACAGAGATCCATCTGCCTCTGCCTCCCCAGTGCTGGGATTAAAGGTGTGCGCCACTATACCTGGCTACACCCGAAATTAGTTTTTAATGAGACTTCACCCATACTTTCTAACTGCTTACCAATCGATTAGCTGGTCAATACTGGAGGCACCAGCCACTTGTGGTCACTGAAGAAAATTAAAATGAGTGCGTTAAGAATTTACATTCAGGGTCTGGGAGATGGAAAACGGTAGTTGCCACCAAATCTGACGGCCTGAGTTTGATCCCGAGATCTGTATGACGGAAGGAACTGACTCCAAGTTGCCCTCTCATGTCCACGCGGGTGCTGTAGCGCACACACACACCCTCCACCCACACAGAGACGGCTCAGTGGGAAAGAGTGATTGTTACACAACCAGGAGAACCTGAGTCCAGACCCCCCAGAATTCAAGTAAAAAGTTGAGCGTGGCTACACCTGTAAGCCCAACACTGGGACAGGGGAGACAGATACGTAAGGGACCCTAGGAGTTGCTGGCTGCCGGCCTAGCTCTTGGTTCAGTGGAACGCTGTCTCAAGAGCATGCGCACACCCAACACAAATTCAGCTCCTTGAACACACTTACCCTATCTCGGGTACAGACGGTGGCAACCATGTCAGACTATGTGCACCCTGGCCAAAAGTTCAGCTGAGCAGAAGGCACAGAGGCCTTTACAGGCTACAGGCACTGGCTGTCCGAAAACACGGCTCCTCCTGGTACCAGGGACTCACCCACGCAGATGGAGAATGCGCACGAGGAAGGGCTCTTGACGAGGAGCAGGGGGTGGGCTGTGAGTCCCAGTGCTGCCCCCAGAATCTGGAGCCCTCCCCAGCCCGGCCGCAGGCCTCCAAAGCTCTCTGCTTAGCTAAGCCTTCCAACAGGCAAGTGTGCCAAAGCATCTGGAGAGACTTCAAGGAAGTCAGCCTCCACCTTGGCTGTCTGATGATTTGTGGAAAGTCTCGTGCCAGAAGGTGATCTGAGGGACTCCCTAATGAGACCGGGCAGCTCTGATCAGTGTGCCGCAAGCAGTGGCCACTTCTATCGTCAAGACCAGTGAACTCCTGCTCACCAAGAGCCCAAGGCCAGAGAGCCAGGCTCAGGTTGTGCCCACCCCTGTCCACGGATAGCTTAATCAGTTTATCTCTGCTCTCCTTACCCTACCCAAAGACACTCAGGTCCCTAGCTCCCAGGAACAACCCAGAAGGGCTTCTCAAATTGTGGGTTTGGACATGTTAAGATAACCAGAGTTTCCACACTTGGGGGTGATGAGAAAAGCCAGAGGAAAAACTAAAATCACACACAGAGAAAGCGCTGCTAATCAAAGAGCCTTTTGTTCTAAAGCCACTGCAGGACAAACGGCCCCGGGTCGCCTTTCTTAGTGAAGCCCCCTTTCCTTCAGACCCCACAGAAAGGGCTGTCTTCTGTACTCCAGCTACTGGACAGAAAGAGAGAAAGAGACCCATGTGCCTCCCAAACTTGCCCTTCTCAATCAATGCTTCCATCTTAAATCCCCCTCCACAGCGAGCGGTTACTGGCAGATTGCACCAATCAATAAGCTGCATTTCTAAGATTCCGCAAGCAAAAACTAACCACACTGATGTTTACCTGGTGAAGGCAAGTGCTCATTTGCTAGGAATGCCCTCTGGAGACAGGTCATTCTGGTTCTAATGTCCTGTTTCAGATTTAAAAATTAAAAAAAAAATGGCACGTGGATACAGGTTCCCATGGAGGCCAGAGGCATCGTCCCCTGGGAGATGGAGCTTCAGGAACTTAGGAGTCGCCTGCACTCAGAAGCCCAGGCTGCTGGGCTCTGTCACTCAGAAGCCTGTGGCCTAGGGTGATGAGGATGTTTTGGCTCCTCAGTTCTGCACATCCCCCTGCCCCCCAGAGTTGTGGGCAATGCCACAGTAAGAGCTGAGAATATTCTCATTACCATCGTGACGGGCGAAAGTGATGCCTGCCTACTATGCCAGACTTATTTGTTGTGTTAGATGGACCAGGAACAGCCCCCAAGTCTCCTTCTCCGTGTCACACGCCCTCCTCAGTATGATTCTGAAGCTATGACCCACCCTTGTGACTAAAGGCAGAGTTTCTCCTCCAGGGCCCCTGGACTTTTATTGAACACACTTAGACATCCTTAGGCCCGGGGTTACTCTCCCAAGCGGAGGAAAGGAAGGATGGGAACCATGCCTGGGTGGGAATGTAGACAACCTGTAATAATTCATGTTTCCAACAGGGTGCCTTGGGTCAGTGGTTAAGAGCACTGGCTGCACTTCCAGAGGACCCAGGTTCAATTCCCAGCACCCACAAGTTCAAACCATCTGTAATTCAGTTCCAAGGGATCTGATACCCTCTCCTGGCCTCTGTGAGCACTAAGGAGCGTGAGAGGTACACCGGTGTGCACGCAGAAAAGTAGCCCATACATAAGACAGTAAGTTTCTGTTGTTGTTTTTTGTTAAAGAAAAAACAAAACAAAACAAAACAAAAAAAACCTCTAGGCAGAGATAAACTGTCATCACAAGACTCAGGCAGCAGAGGGCAGCAGAGGCTCAGTGTCTTGAACTACCCAGTAATCAAACAAAACAAAAACACAGCTGTGGGCTTGTTGATTTTTCTCTCAAAGCCTTGCTTTTCCTAAGCTGAGTTACTACAGGCTGAGGACCAGGCAATCCGGTTTTCATTCCAGGTAAATGCTATGATTCTCTCATCACAGCAAAGGCAATGGGCTCAGGGCACAGAGAGACCTGCTTCATCTTAGGACAACCATGCTTTGATGCCGCTGGAACTTGCACTGTCACCCACAAAGCTCAAACTACAGAAGCAGCCATAGCCACGGCTACAGAAGCCATCAGGGCCGCCCCAGACACCAGGCGCGTGACTCGTGTCCCCGGTGCACATCTCTCTGCCGCTCACACAGGCATGACATTCGCAGCCAGGCTTACCACCAGTGAGGATACTGAGGCCCAACTGCCCCGGAGACAGGCCTTCCAGCTGCGGTCCCTCGTCTACAGCACCTAGACAGGCTGGGTCCCTCCCTCCCACACCAGCTAAAGAGCAGGTACACAGTGAGGCGTGAGCTGCAGTTGGGAAATGGCATCTTGCCTGATGGGTTGGTGTCATGCCCAGGGAGTCATCTTGGGCAGAGAAGGGGTCAGGTGCCTTCACGAGAAGCTCATCGTGAAGTGGCGGCTGTGGCGGACCCGGAGGGTCACAGCTCAGGTGCCTCGCCTCACTCTTGCACCTTGCGCTTAGAGGACAGGCCTTGCATGCCCGTGGAAAGGGTCGTTTCATCTACTTCAAAGTGAATATCCACTTACATACAGGTGGATGCTGTCAAACACAGAAGACAGGCTCCAAAGGCAGCCGGCGAGAACACAGCAGCCATGAGTTCATTCCGCTTGACGCTGGGCTTTCACAGTCCTCGCTTGCGCCCCCTTTCGTGGAGAGAAAGAGACTCCAAGCTCTTCAAGAGCCAAGGGCATGGAAAGCTGATGCAGGCAAGCTGACTCCCCCAGAGGACCTTCTGCTGACATACCTACACCCCATTGTATATCCCGGCCCAAGTAAGGGATCGAAACCCACCCCCCCCCCACTTATGAGATCAGCAGGGACAAGAAAGCGGAGAAAATACTTTCAAATAAAACACAACAACCTGAAGATTCGCAAGGTAAAAACCACAAAACCAAAGCGAGCTTTGAAGTCCTTGGCAATCAGTGCGTCTAGCTGCCTGAAGTGCCGGCTCTGAGAACTTTAAATATAGTTCTGACAAAACTGATGTGGAATTTTTATGGATCCCCATTTTTGAGCTCGGGCTGCATGCCAGGCTCAAGTTGATGTGGGAGACAGGGTCTCACTACCTACCAACACCCATGTAACAATAAGACACCAAGCACTTGCTAAGACTTGCAGAGCAGTCTGAAGATGGCTTTTCTTGTGACGTGTAACTAAGAAGAATAATGGTCTTCCACCTTCATGGCCTTGGGGATGATAGAGCGCCAAATACGAACTCAGAGACACGTATCAGAAGGGCAAGGGCTATAAAGTCCGGGGGCCATATTTGTGTAGTGACTTTGAAAGCTGGCAGACTGATAATCTGTGATCGTACCTGGAGAAACAAGCTCTCACACACAGAAGTTAGCGTGCATACATGTGTGTGTGCGAGAGAGAGAGAGAGAGAGAGAGAGAGAGAGAGAGAGAGAGAGAGAGAGAAAGGAGACTATGAAAGGGAAGAAGGAGAAGAGAGGATGCTGGTCTTCTAAGACCCCCGTCTCCCCATGATGGATGGCAGTCCAAAGAAAAGAGTAATTCTGCAGCTGTGTCCAGATGCAGCTATCCTCAGCTCTACCCGGAAAGGGTCTACCCATCACTGTGGCAACTTCAGACAGGTCCACTGCGGAACTCGAGTTTAATGAGAAAATGAAAGCATCAGGTCTGTTCTTAGACCAACCCCCACGCCAGCACCAGGAAAAGTTTGTTTCAGAGCAGCTCACGCCTTCCCGAGCTCCCATCCTGACACTAAGGGAAAGCAATGCAGTGACACCAGACTCTCCCCCCAGAGTGAGCCTGGCTAAGGCATCTCTGTGCTCACGACGCCTAACGCCTCTGTATGGCACTCGTGGGCACTCCTCCTCCCCACGTACTTCTGGGAAGCAGCACTTCAGCTCCTTAGCGCCTACAACCAGCCCGATCGATGCCAGCCCCATCCTAGTCTCCATTCACGGTCACAAGCAAATGAAGGAAAGAGGTGCTGCCACTCGATGCGCGCTGTCCCGTCAGGACCCTGGTGCAGGACGTGGATGATTACAACTCTGTCTTCTAATCACTGACTCAAAGCCGTCCCCGGCCACAAAGTGACACGCTTACAGACACTCTTCATCAGCGGCCGCGGCGCAACTCAGGCATGGCAAAATGCTAAAGGTCATCTAAGTGTCTCAGGGGGTGATGCAGCTGACCAAAACCAGAGGAGAGCCATCAGGAAGCATAACAGTTCTCATGGCAACCGGGACAATGGAAGGGCAGCTGGGCATCTCTCACCCTTCACAGTGTTTCGGGGATGGAGGGAGGGCCTCACAGGCAGAGGAGAAACCCAAAGGAGTCGTTGCTATGCCAGGCCACTGATGTCACAATAATGTCTGTGAAGAAGGCCAGATTTACCCAATAGCTTTATTAGTTCAGTACCTTAAAACGATTTGTCTTTATTTCAAAATCCATGCCCTCCAGCAAGTTCACCCTCCCTGCCTCTGCGACTACGGCGATCGGCCAGCCTTGGGTTTCGTTTTTTTTGTTTTTGTTTGTTCGTTTGTTTTTGTATGTGTTACATACACCCCTTAAAAAGAGGGAATAAATGAACTGTAACAAAGGAGGAGCCAAAAAGAAAATAGTTTTTCCTTATTGAGGTAAAACCCAAAACATTTCTATATGTGTGCGTGTGTTGCATTTATATGGCCAGACTGTGAAAGTTCTGGAAGGCTATGTACGATTTTGCTTACGGCGGTGCTTGTTAAGAAATATAAAGAGGACTTAAAAAATATGTGCTCTTGTACCATTTTGCAAACAGATGTCATTTTTGTATTCCAAGCACAGTGGGATTTAAAATTTTTATATTGTTTTATTTATGCGTGTGTCTGTATGTCTTTCTGTGTGTGGGTTACGTGCATGTGAGTACAAGAGCCTAGAGGCCAGAATAGAACACCAGATCCCCTGGAACTGGAGTTACAGGTGGTTGTGTACTGTCCACAATGGGTGCTGGGAATTGAACCTGGGTCCTCTGCAGAAGCAGCAAGCACTCTTAACTGCCGATCAATGTCCCAACCCCTCCACACACAATGTGAAGTAAAGAAGAAGGGAAGCAGGGCACGTAGCTCAGTGGCACATTTGCCTGGCATGACAAGGCTCTGGGTTTGATCCCCAGCACCACAAAAGTGAGACAAACAGACGAAATCACCCACACAGGCTAAACGAAAGCCCTTGCTTTTGTATGTGACAGAGACCTGGGGAGCATCGCATAGATGTGACTGGACCATACATCCTGGGAAAGATGTTAGCAATACTTGAGAAATCTGCTAACCCCGTAAATACATACGTACATAAGTACATACATATCTCCCCTATTCTGAAGGGGGAAAATGTAGCCGTTATCAAACTCTCAAAGGGAATCAGGCTCCTTGACCCGAGTGTTCCTGAGTTGGGGAGTAGACAGGACGGGGCTGGGTTCATACACAACATGAGGGCTGCCTGGGCTCCTAAACATTTCAGGGACAGACGGGAAGCATGCTTGCATCTCAGGAGGAAGAGTGACATGATCCAGAGTAAGTTCTAGGACATTTCCACACTATCCCAGGAAACGCTTCTGAGAGACCCAGCTCCACCTGGTGGGCAGGGCTTGTCTCCCACTGATAGAGTCATCTAATCTGCCTCAGTTTCTCTAAAGTCTTGTGGGCTTATACAAGTGAAGGTGTGTTCTACTGTCTTCCGTGGAGGTCCTCCACAGGGCCAGTCACCTTGTTTTTCCTGCATCCTGAAAGCTCAGTAGCACAGGTGGTCACACACCATTACATCATCATAACCCCAGAAGCAAGGCTGTCTGCTTCTTATGTGCAAGCCAGATGCTGACTCATTTTCAAAGGTGAAAATGCCCATATTACTAATGCTCTTTGCATCGTTTCTGATCAGCCCCAAAATGTGCCTCAAGACACTCGCATTTCCCCCAAACCATTCTACTGTACAGCATATATACTCTATGAAAATTTAATCTCAAATTTCAAATGCCATCTCGTTTCTTATCTGTAGCCAAGTGCCTTATGAGCCAGAGCCAAATAAATAACTTACTCTGGCTGGCTGCCTGGCTGTGAATATAACGATGCCTTCCCTACCATATTAATGCCACTGATAACAACCTTCTTGCTAAATGTGTGCGTGCCTAAACTGCAGTTCTTCGTCTTGTTTGCAAGCTTGATTTTGACCCCGCTCAAACTCACCCAAAGGAATGGGCTGGCTAGAAAGAAAAACTGATGAAGGCAGGACTCGAGAGAAAAACGACTCACCTTTTTCATGGTTACTTGGTGGTGGGGGCGGGGGTGGAGAAGTGACAGGTTTGGATTTGTCATAGTTGTTAAAGCTCTGGCTGCGGCGGTTGTTGGCAGCAGCCGACCCTCCACGCGCTTTGGCCTCGCTGCCCGCAGCAGCCACCCTTGCGGTAGGACCTGGAAGTCTAAAATGCAAAGGCCAAAGAGTAATTCGGTCAGTCTTAGGTGTACCATAATGTCCCGGGATGAACTGCAACCATGCAGGAGATAAGCAACAATGACAAACTCAGGCACTGGGTCTGGGGAACTGCTAGTCAAAGGTGCAATATCTCAGACAGCCTCATGATGACCCCAGGGAAGTCCAGTGGTGAAAAGGGACACAGTTCCTTTGAGTACACAGGAAATCGGAAGGAAAATCTGTGAGCTCCTTACCCTCCCAGACAGACGCTCTTACTTTTCAATATGAGTGACCCACACCATCCCCGACTCTACCCAGCGTGGAGCCTAACAGCCTAACCCGTGTGCACTGTGTATGAGATAGTGTTTGCCATAATCCAGAGGTGTGGGCATTAAAGCAAGGATTCAGCTTATAATGGTAAGAAAGCAAATGCAACCCCTCCAGCCCATCACGTCTGCAGTGCAAACCTGAGGCCTGGCTGAGCCAGCCCTTGTCTGGCTAGACACTTTCCTTCCACACCTGACAGCCTGCCTCTGTGGTATCCCTTTGAGGCTGGCACTGAACTTTTCTCTACAGTCAACATATGAGGTCATGATTCTATCTATAACAGCAGCAGGATCCAGTTAGCCTAAAGACAAATACACACTTTCCCTTTAAATGAAACCTCATTTTGGGTGGTTCTGAAAGCAAAGCTGCCAGATTTCTTTGTAGTGTGTCTAAAGATGTCAAGGAGTATTCCCTGGAGAGGTAAGGGAAAAAAGGCTCCTCAAATCAGAATGTTGGTCCAGGGACTTACTAAGCAGGCTGTTTCCAATAATTAAAGTTGAAAGATGAATACACGATGACATATTTAGTTGTATCTTTCAGTTAAAACCCACTGAGCCGTGTTTAAAAGCAACTGGGGCCTTGGTTGACCAGTGTTAGACCCAATGATAAGCCTGAGTTTTCAACTCATAAAGCTTTCAACTTTCTTTTTTGCCACGTGATTCAGCGAGCACCAAAGAAGCCCAGGGTCTGGAAGCATTTTAGATGTAAGCAGTGAATGCTTTAAACTTTTTCTTGTTGGCTCAGCAAGAAAGATGGTCGCAGAGCACACAGCAAACATGAGCCGGTGTGAGAGGGCTGTGAAACTGATCCAGTTAAGAAGCTGGCTGGGTCCCCCTCACTAGCAGCTGGGAGAGAGAGGTTGCCGATCCTCTGGCCAGTGGGTCTTTGAAGGTACTGCTCCCTACTGTCCTGGGAGAGGTTACCTCTGTGAATTTGCTACCTCTGGTTTCGAGAAATTTACTTCCGCAAAGACAGAACTGGTGCAGTTCTGGTGTCTTGGGTGGGGGCCAGATGTGTCAGCACAGCTGGTCAAGGAGCTCCAGGAATGGGACCTTAGTGTCACTTGGACCTGCTTCCAATGCGGTATCCGGCAGATCGTCCATGTCAGGTGACATGACCTCACATGCAGTGGTAGAACAGGTATTGCAGGGGCTCTTGGGTTGGACTGACTTAAGCAGCATGGCCTGCGGGAGTCTTTATCCCCATATATAGGACCGGATGGAGGAGGAGGATGGGCTTGTTGCAAGATAATGTCACAGCAGGGGCATTCCATGGTGCCAGCTTCAGTAGGGGGCTGTGACAAGCACAGAGCGGCAAGATGGAAAAGACAAACCCTTCCAGAGTTGCTGGGGTCTCCACTGTGCTCACCCCAGGCCACAGACAGCACGGAGGCCATCCAAGCAGAGGATCGCTCAGCCAACCCCAAGTCGTTCTGACTTTCTGGGAGGCAACGGTGTAATGGACAGAAAGCAGGCATTCCCACCCACAGGGCTCAGAGCCAGCCTCACATCTGACATTCATACCCCTCATCTATAACTTCTTGGGGGAAAATACCTAATGAGTGGCTGTCCATTTGAAATGGGACTTGATGCCTGGTCTGTTGTAATTACTTGGTGCCACCGAGTCCCCCTCCGGTCCTCCCTGCTTTGCAGAGATTCATATAAAGGACGCCACCATAAAGGAATCGCAAGAATCAGACAAGGAAGGACCTAAAGGCTAAGAAAAGACGAGGACAAAAATCAGTATCTGAGATCAACGTTTGCAAAGAGGCAAGATAGGCTCTGTTAAGGAGGGCTCTTTTTTCTCATTACAGAACATTCCAGAATAGAAACTATTTTGTCTGTGATGGAGAACTTGCACTTGGGGGACGCCTGGGTTATTTGTGTCTCACTCTATAGTGATACAGTCCTCATCTGGGATGAAGAATAGATCTGGATTCCCCATGGTGGCCACGGCTCCCCCGATGCTGCAAATGATTGCTCTGAAGTTCGTCCATCGGAACATTTTATCATCTGAAGCCTCTTTCACCCAGCCGAAGACCTGAGCAAACCCCGCCCCGGCTGGATGGTTTTCCGTCAGCTTGACACAGGCTCAGGTGACTCAGCGGAGAGAGTGAGTCTACAAGATTGGGATGCAGGCAATCGGTAGGGCATTTTCTTAACTAAGTGGTATTACCAATTAAGGATGTGGGAGGGCCCAGTGCATTTTAGTTGGGGCCATCCCTGGGCTGGTGCAGAAGGAAGCAGATTGAGCAGGAGATGAAAGCCAGTGAGCAGCACCCCTCCATGGCCTCTGCATCAGTGCCTGCCTCTAGGTCCCTGTCCTGTGTGAGTTCCTGTCCTGACTTCCTTCAGTGATGAGCAGTAAAATGGAAGAATAAGCCAAATAGACCCTTTCCTCTCCAGCTTGCTTTTGGTGGTGGTGTTTCATCTACAACCACAGTACCATTAACCACATTGTGTACAAAGACTATGAATGAATGTGGTATGAGTGAGAAATGGAACTCAGCCACAAGGAAACCAAGGCGCCTCTTGGGAAGGTACGCTGACCTGCAACTGAATTAGTTCAGCATAAATTCTAGTAGGAGATTTCAGGTGCAGGGTTCCAAAGTCAAAGGCAACCATGGTGTCCTCAGGCAGCAGGATGATCACAGGAGGCCAGGACTAGTCTGTAGAGTCCCCTCTGGACCCAAAGGAGCCAGCCGTCCTCAGCTGGCATCAAGGTGACATGTGTGTGGGTGCAAAGTGCAGAGAAAGTTGAGAGAAAGGAAGTGATAGCTTTCGAAGTCAGAGGGGGAGACCCCAGAGCAAGACCCAGATTTGTCGTGGGGAAGGGAATATGAACAGAGGCTCTGAAGACTAAGCACACTGCACATGGTAAGAGCTTGCAGAAAGTACAGAAAGAAAGCTAGGCATGGTGGCTCACACCGGGATTCTAGATACTCAGGAGGCCGAGGCAGGAAGAGCCAAAGGTCAAGGCCATTCCAGATTGCAGAGTATGTTCAAGGTCAGCCAAGGGAGCTCAGTGAGCTCTGAAAGGAGGTCTAAGGGTCTGGCTCAATGGTAGAACAACATCTTCCTTGCACACAGTACAGAAGACTGCCATCAAAGTAGGGTTCACATGGCAGCTCCAACCTGTAGCCCTGTGATGGTGAGGCCGAGCGAGGCAGGTAGATGACTCAACACCAGCCTGGGCTCCAAAGCAAGACCCCATGTCAAAAGCAAGGCACGCTCAGGGAGGACAGAGCTGGAGTGTGCTGGTTCTTGAGGGTCAGAGTGGAGAGAACCAGCCAGGGGAAGTGAACAGGACCAGAGGAGGAACAATCTCATGGGTCATACCAGGAAGCATGGGCTCTGTCTAATCCCTCAGGGCTGAAGCACTAATTAAGGGGGCCGAGAGCAGAGCTGGAGCTAAAAATAAGAGCGTGTCTAGTTTACCAGTGACACAGACCCACGGCCTCACACAGGCTTGTGGCCTCTGGCTCAGTATTCTGCAGTTCATTACTGTTACAATCAGGGGAGCTTGGATCAACCCCAGCCCGGAAACATGTGCTGTCAGTCACATTAGAACCCTGCCTTGCTGACGAGCTGGGTCTGACCAGTAGGAACAGCTGCAGGTGGCATGGCAGAGGCCGTCCCCACACGCAGCCTCACGGATGCAGATCGGCCCTGTGCCATTCACGGCACCAAGAGCTGCTGGCAGCTCTACAAGTAGAACTTCACTTCTGATGGTCATTTCCCATCCAGCTTCGCCGACAGAAGATATGGGTGGGTTTTCCCAGACACACATGGGGCTTTTTAAAAAAAAAAAAAAAATCAAGGGGCGTGCTATGAGAAGATGAGATGCAGGTCTTGCTGCTGTGAGAGCGGTGGTCAATTTCTCCCAAGTGTGTGGACTGAACTTATTCCTGGCCCCAGTGCCTCCACTCCGAGTGCTGTACGTGCTCACGGGAAGAGGGCAGTTCTTCCCTCCCAACCCACTTCAAAGGCCGGGAGCGGAGGGGTACCCCTCCCAGGAAGTATGGCAGCTTGTGTGCATATGGGGCGGGGGTGGGGTGGGGGGAATAGGAGATGCATTCTCGCCAGACATGATTAAATGCTAAATCTCTCATTTCCACAGCATCCGCTTTTCAGCAGCTAGGCAGAGGACTGACTACACCAGTAATTTGATTCCACTCCCCAAGACGGCCGGCTGTGCAGGGACCCACTCTGCCTGGGCTGTCTTGCCTAGCTCAGTTCAGAAGGCCAACATCACCCGTGCGTCTGCAACTCACTGCCGAACCCACGATATTCCAAAACTAAAAGCCTTTTTACAAAATCCCCAGGACACGCTGCGCGAAGCAAAGTAGACGCACGGCACGCTCCTGGAGACGAGATCATTAGCCCAGGTAACACTAACTGGTGACTGTCCCTTTGTGTCACCTTGCTTTCCTGTCCTGGGCATGGTAAATGCCTGGGACTCTACTGGAGATGCTAGGGGCGATGACACAGTAGGGCAGCAGAAATGCAAGAGGCCCACATTCGAGGGTGAGGCCTCTCACTCTGCTAAACACCTCTGGTGCCCATCAAGATACTTGGTGCTGGCAGGAATCCCAACAGCATTTAAATGTCAACACGACACCTGTCTCCAGAGTTCTGGGCCGAGAAGAAGGTTGGGGGTGCCTCTCCTGCCAAGCACAGTTTACTGCTGTCTTTAATGGTGCCGAGTCAGCCTCAGTCCTCACAACGATGCTCAGGGGTAGGCTCTGGGAGGAGGGAAGTCCAGGAGCACGGCCTCGGCAGGGGCAAATGCACTCAAGCCACTCTCTTGCCCAGGGATGCGGCCACTCTAAAGGAAGCCAGGCCTTGGCCGAGGATGAAGCGGGCAGCTCTGTTCCTGGCGCAGGCTTGGGGATGGAGAGCTGCACCCTTGTCTTAGTCTCTTCGTCTCTCCCCATTTGCCAATGCCTCCTTCCAGCATCTGCGCCACTGCAGGGCAGGCACGTGCTTCCAATTACACAGCTTCCCAGCCTGCTCCCAGCCTGCTGGGACACAGGCATCCACTCCGGCTGCAGCCTCCCCTTCTTCATCAGGAGAAACGATCTCTTACAGATAACGTGCGTATGCTGAGCACGGAAGCGTGGTGCCATGCAAGTTTCTCCCTCACTGGCCCGGTTGCTCCCAGGTTGGGACTTGCCCACACAGGATTTCCAGAAAAAGAATCTGATTGTAAAATGTCCTAGGGCCGAGCAGAGGGAACAGCTGGCAGCTGGTCACAGAACTGTACATGGGTGGAATTAATGGTCAGCTTTCATTTTACCTTCAGGGACAGTTCCTTGGGAAATAAACACAGCACGGGTCATCACAGGGTAGATTCAACCCCTGCGTGGCTTCCTCATGGACCTCAGGGGCCGTGAGAAGGACCAGGCTGAGGCAGTAGCTGAAGCCATAAGGGTTGACACAGAAGTGTCAACAACGTCACAACAGCAGGATGCAAGAGAAAGAAAGGGTGGCCTAAGGGTTCTGGGTCAAAACAACCTGGGCTGTCTTCTATTTTCCATGTAGCCTGGGAGCAAATGTCACACTTGTGAAATTTCCATTTCCATGACTGTAAAATGGGGCTATTAACATGACCTACCTCATTGCCTCACAGGGGCTGCAAGGGTTAAATAAATCTGTATATGTTGCAATGTACTGGTTTTCCCACACCCAAGCATGCATCCCAGGGTTCGGGACAGGATGCCTGCAGGACCAGTTTGCTGCGTCTGCCGGGAATTCACATGTGAGATCTTCGCTCCCAAGGAACTCTACCCCCAGTTAGTAATTGAGCAACAATGACCATGGCCAAAGCACAGCACACGGGAAGGAGATGCGGATTAGGGCTGGGAGGAAGCAGAGGGCGCAAATGCATTCACCGTAAAATTGCTGTGTAACTGACTACCTGGGAACTCACCTCCTCCTACGAATGGGATTCTGGTAATGAGGTGAAATCAATTCAGTGAGAAGCATCCAGTCCGAGCCAGTCACTTACACACATACACACAAACAGACTCCCGTCCACGGCCACTTGCGGAACTCCCCAAGCCAGCCGAATCATTAGCCAAAGCATGTTTGGGCTCGGGCAACTGGAGACACAGGGCAGGGATGGGAATCAAAAGGGAAGTCAGCCAGCGAGGAGGAAACGGCAAGGGTTTGAACCATGCTTTGTAGGACACAGAGGACGGCTAACCTAGAGATCTTTTTCTGACCCAGAGTGAAGCGGATGATTTTGCTTTGAGAGGAGTCCTTGGATGATGCACTGCAGGGTAGGAAGGAAAAGGTGGGGAACAGGTGAGTGAGAAGACTCGTCAAGACACGCCAGGGGAGAAGGGACCTGGGCTGGTCCCTTGTAAGTTGTCACAGAACACAGTGCCCTCTGGGCCTAGCCCCAGTGACTGGGTACATTTACAATGTGAAGAAATTACAATCAGGATTATCTAAAACCTAGACTTGTCATCTCAGCCACTCGGGAGGCTGAGGCAGGAGGATGGTGTCTTCGCTATTTTTCTGTTGCCCTAAAGAGACACCACGGCCAAGGCTACTGATGGAAGAGGGTATTTGGGGCTCCCAGCTTTCAAGTATGGCACAAACCACCCCAGATTTCCGCTTTTACTTCCAAGAAATTACAATCAAGATCTGCCTGGGCTACAGGGTGAGTTTTTACAAGGTCTCACTAAGTTGCCAAGGCTCTCCTCGAACTCACTCTATAGCCCAGGCAGATCTTGATTGTAATTTCTTGGAAGTAAAAGCGGAAAAGTAAAAGAGGAGATCACCGCGTGCAGAAGTAACCCAGCCTGGTGGGACAGAGGGGCGGGTGAGGCCATAACCACGCAAATCCCCCCCGTCCACGCCTCCACTGGGTAGGGAAACAAAGCAGTGCCGTGCTGGCAAGAACCTTCTGCAGTTGCAGTAAATGCATTTTGCTGGATTTGGCTTTTCTGGAGGTAAATTATTCATTAGCGGCAGGTTGCTTTCCTTATAAACCTACAAATCTAGCTTTATTGTCTCTGCCTCAGACCATCTTGTTCCAAGCCACTCACATGCTTCCTTTTACTTTTACTTCCCACACCACTCTTATTCACCAAAGAGATTAAAAAAAAAAAAAATGTAAATCCAATTAAACCCCGAGCCTCCTGTAGCTTCCTGGCACCTTTAGAACAGGGTCCAAACTCACTTTATTCAGCCTGACTCTAGTGTCGTATCACCGCGCAACTGTCCCCCACAAAAGGTAGCGGCTGCCTTCTTTGCTTGCAGGCGACCTTCAGGCGACCTTCCAGCTCCATCTCTCCCTGGGCCGTCATGCCAAGCTTGCTCCCACCACAGAGCCTCCACACTGCCGGCTCCCTCTGCCAGACCTCTGAGGCTGAGGTTTGCATGGTTATAGCTTCTTTTCATTCACCCCTCTCCGGCCAGATGGCATGTCCTCACAGAGCTCTTCCCATCAACCCAACCTCAACTATCGACCCTGAATCCCATCATCTCCCTGCAGATAGATGTACTGCCTTTCCCATCTCCCTCCCTGTTCACGTGCTTGGTGTGCAGCCTCCTCCAGCAACACGCAGAGAGCAGGCATCGTGGCTATCCTTCATCTCTGACTCCCGAATGACTAAAAGGACCTGGCACACAGAAGGCTTTGCGCTGAGTAGATAAAGGAGTGCATACTGGCAGATTCAAGGTCCTGAGCAGACACGCATCAACAATCGTAACAAGTCAGCTGTGATGGATGCTCTCTCCACTTCCCCCACAGAACCTTCTCCCTGCACTGCAATTCTAGAGAGTATCCCAGGGAACGGAACGAGGCTGTGCGGAAGGCAGTGTGGGAAATGATGGGCTCATCAAACAAATCACCCAGGGCCACCAGGGAGCCTCCAGCCAGGGGACCGTTCCCAGTCAGGCATCCCTACCAAGGAAAGAGCTAAGTGTCTGGCTGCTTCTCTCTCTCTCTCTCTCTCTCTCTCTCTCTCTCTCTCTCTCTCTCTCTCTCTCCTCTCTCTGTGGTAGCCCACATAACTCTCCTATTTTACCAATTTCCATAGCACCAATTAGTTAATTAGATAACTAATTAGGGGGCCTCATTTACATTAGACCCATAACTCCTGGCTATAACACACGTTTCATGGGGAAACACGGGTGTGACCCCATGGGAGTTGGGGGTGAAGCAGCTCTGGGCTTGGCTTCCAGCCAGCAGGTGTAAAAGGTCCAAAGAGCTCAAGAAGCCTCCTGCCCTGGTGCTTTGGGACATCTAGTTTTTCAACACACTTTCCACGCAATCAAGCAACCAATCGCGTCAGTGGCACTGGCTTTCACAGCTAAAGACTGGTGGCATTAAAGAAAACGGTCGCAATGGGCATCTCTGCAGGACTTCCTCCTAAGTCAAAAGCTTCTGAGTTCCTAGCCCATCAGTCCTTTTTTTCTGCCAGTAACGCAAATGACTTGTGGGTGGTCTTTTACAGAATGGCTTAGGAATGCGCATGCCTATTCCCACTGCCGTGCAGATGATAACTAAATTCCACTTTGCTTCCTTCTGCGGCCTGTGAGAGGGTTATTCATGCGTCCCCCTTGGAAACAGTGGCAAGGTCCCCGCCCCTCTCGTGCAGGGCCAGGGATGTTCCTGTCCAGCATGACTCTCCTCCACCAAGCTCAAGGCACATGGCTCCCGCTGTCCTAAGTTCAACAGAATCCAGGCACATTTGCCATCGCTGCTCCCAATAATATACTGCTTGCCCTCCTTGGGAAGGCAGCTGACTCTTCCCCTATTACCACTTGCCGCTCTTCCCAGGCCTTGCCTCTACTTCTCCTGAGGCAAAGGGGGTCAGGTGTTAGCACAGGACTTTTGCAACCATTAAGTAAAATGGCCTTTGCACTTGAACACTTGGCTGATTTGAAGTCCATGTTTGCCGTGATTTAGGCTATAGGAGTGTGTGCGTGCGTGCGTGCATGCGTGTGTGTGTGTGTGTGTGTGTGTGTGTGTGTGTGTGTGTGTGTGCGCGCGCGTGCGTTACAGGCCAGTTACGACAGGGGTAGGTATTAGCACTGGCTGCTGTCCCATTCTGCCCTGTAAGAGCACACATCTCCACCTGGCATAAGGGAGCCTGTATCTATCTCAAGGCCATGCTAGCTCCTCGAGAATGAAAACCAAAGACGATCAGCAGTACCATGCATCCCCGTGCAGAGCCCACCTGGACTGCATTTCCGCTTGAGTTTTTGCTTGCTGATGTGAAGCTGGCTGGAGAGGCTGGCAGGGGGCTTGGGGAGCAGCCAGCCCCTGTTGCTGAGGAATGCCAGCCTGGCACTGGGAAGGTGCTCCGGCCACCTGAGACCCGGCAGATGGCAGAGGGGACGATGAGAGGTGCTGTTTCTGGGGCTGTTGCTGCTGTTGCTGCTTGTATCGGGAGAGGCTGAAGAAGAGGCCTAGAATGGCTTTGAGGTTCCCATTCCTGATCTCTGCAAGACAACAGAGAGAGAGACTTGTCACCAGATGCATTCACAGGGGAAACAGCAAACCTTGCCATGGTGAAGCTGACATGAAATTGTAAATGTTTTTTTTAAGGAAAACTTAATTTTGTACACAATATGCCCCCCTCCTCCTAAACTGGAAATGACTTAGCATAGTCAATCTGCCTGTTGTTTTCATAAATAAAACTTAAGTTCCTTGCTTAATATGTATTGTAGTTCTTAGAACGAAAGTTCAAGAATGCCTTTGCACGGACCGTTTAAATAAAATAAAGATTCTTGTCACCCTTTCTTTCCACATCCAGTGGGCTTCTTCAGCCCTACCTGAGTTCAACTTCTGGTGATCCATTAAGATCACTCCTAAACCACACAGAAATTAGTTTAGTCTCCCCCATGGGGTTGCAGGAGATTCACCAGGCAAGTCAGGACTGGCTGGCCGGGGCCAGGAGGAACTTCTCAGTAAGAACAGCAGTGAAAGAATGAGCATCCTCAAGACTGAGCCTGTGATCTGGGCAAGGCTCTGGATCCGGACAGCTCTCTGGCGTGAGCAGAGACAGTATGGTCTAGAGCAACCTACCAAGTCCGCATCTGAGCCTCAAGCCACACAAAGCATGCCAAGCGGCCGCCATAGACTCCAAATCCGCTCTGTCCTCTACCCACTCATCTCCTGTTCAAACCCACAGCTCAGCCCCTCTTTGAATCCTTACTCTAATTCAGGTTGAACGTGGGTCAGGAGTGTAAGAACCAGCTCTTAGCAGGGCTCACGTGAAACACTTCCTATGTTAAAATAAACTCAAACAGAGCGGGAAGAGTTTTAAATTCCAGACAGTACTTTTCAGACATTAAAATGCATTTGCCTCAAGGCATGCATAAAGAGCCGTGGCAAGGAATAAAATATTTATTCCATACAGAAGCTCAGCATCCATCCTTTTATGTAGCATTTTGAATACCAGCGGCCAATGGCCAGAGGCTACACTGACTCCAAGGGGGTGTGGTAGGGCCTTCGAGGAAGAGGGACATCAGAGAAGGAAACCCAGAGAGGTGATACTCTCCATACCCTCCTGCTATGGTGGTGAGTGAGGGAGCTAGCCCAAGGCAAGGCCCAAGAAGCTTAAAGGGCCTTGTGAGAAGGTGGGAGTCAGCCATCCTGCTTTTGTGAGGCGTGCAGGCTGAGCCCTGGCTGAGGAAAGCCGCCCAGGAAAGCACAAGGGCTTCCTCCCAGGCAGAGAAGAATGTGTGAAGGACAATAATGGCATGCGTTCAGGACAAGCCATGAACCCTGCAAACGAGGTAAGGCAGCCAGCCAGGGTGCTGGGCCTGCTGTGCAACCCTTCCCCCAAGTTAGACTAGGACAACGCATTTGTTTTCCTGAAGCATCCCTTTCCCCAGGCTGTGAAGGGACCCGCAATACAGACTTCTGGAAACCGGTCTTCCTGCTAAGCTTTGGAGGCTAGCAGGGTCTGCAAAGGCTGACAGAGCAAACACGGAGTTTACAAAGCCTACACCTCTAGACTCCAGCCGACCACTCTCAAGCTGTGCAAGCCACATCATCTCTCCTGCCTCCGAGGAAAGGCAACGATGCTTTCACAGCCAGCCCCATCACACAAAGCTGTCCTCGCGGAGTAGATGCGGGCATCTGCATCAAGATTCGCCCCTAGCAAAGATACTCCCAACCACTACAGGAAGACCACAGCCCCAGAACCCCAAAGAAGATGGTCATACAGCTCCAGCTTCATGCCGTAGCAGTGATGCCTCTCCCAAAGTTACTGCGCAAACCATGGCTTAGTTATTAAAAGTTTATTTTTATGAGTATGGGCATCTTTCTTGCATAAATGTGTGTGCACTGTGTTTTTATATGTGTGTTTTCACGTTGCAAGGCTCAAAGCCTCTGCATCTTTTGCCTGCAGAAGTAGGTGTTGGAACCCCTGGAACTGAAGTTACTCTTAACTGAATCCGGGTCCCCTGCAAGAGCAGTCGGTGCTTTTAACCACTCAGATGTCTCTTTAGTACAGTTTATCTTTAACCTGCATTTTGCTGCGTGCACATGAGGAGGGAGGGGATGCCACGGCATCCTCCCATTATGCAGAACCCAGGAATCGAACTCAGGTCATTTGGTGGCAAGTGCCTTTATCTGCTAAGTCATCTATCTCTCCAGCCCCAACGCAGACATCAGAGAAAGAGCCAGCGATGAGGGTAGACCCCCTGACCGTGTAGCTCAGCTTTAATTCTTCAGCTGCTTTCTTCTCCACCCCGAGGTAACCGAAGGAACAGCATCCTGTCCCCAAATGCCCTTATAAGTACAGGAGCATCACAGACTTGAGGCTGGGGGAGGGGAGGGTAACTCAGGGGGTCACTGCAGCCATGAAACCAACTGCTGAAAGCAACAGCTGAAACAATACAACTCTGGTCATTGGTTGGACAGAGACCCGAGTAAGGGATGAAACCCAGGAGTCAACCAAATGTCGACATTCAGATGAGCACCTATGAGGGAACTTGGGGGGGAAACAGACAAATTCCTCTCAAAATGTGAATCTGTTGGAGAGATAACAGCTATTCCTGGAGATAAAATCTATGCAAAAAAAAAAAAAAAAGTCTATTTTTGTGCCATTCCTAGCTATCAGGATAGTGGGCAGTTTGCAATTAGCAAGTTTCATGACTGCCTAGTGTGAACCTCCAAACTATTCACAAGCACAATGTGTCTGTCTGTCATTCTGTCCCCTGCACAAGGAATATTGTTGTCATTCCTCCCCCCCCATTACTTAAGGAGAAACTCAAGCCCAGAAAGGCCCTGGGATTTCTCCAAGGTAATAAGCCTGGAGGCGGAACTTGAATCCAGGTTTTATGTAGCTCGAGGTCTGGTTTTCCTAAAACTGTGTGACTTGGCTTGCTTGCATGCCCATCACATGTGGTTAATTTAAAAACAGACCAGATAATGTTTTATTTATTAAGGTGGCTGGTGGGCATGTAAGTTATTCTTCATTCTCTTGGTGCCTCCAACATTCCTTAACACGTCAACTAAATAAATAAATAAACAAACCACACGAGGAAAACAAGAAAAACTAAAAAATGACAATTATAGAAAGGTCCCAGCACGTCCAGAGGCTCAGAGTCTGCCTGCTGCGGTAGGAGGCATGTCCCTACCAGCATCCATAGTTTGCCAGCCCACCCACTGCAGCTGACCCCACCGGGCTTGTCCCTTCCTTATCTACCATGGGCATCAAGCTATCTGGCTGTTTATAACTGCTCCTCTTTCTCCTGAAGCATCTCCAACCGTCAGGAGTCATGGTATTACTCCAGAGAACACACCTTTCCTTGGTATTCTTTTCATACAGACCTTGGGCTCGTAAGCCAACCTTGGGGGCCGAATCCCTGCAGCCCACGCCTTAGTGGCTTTGTGTTGCCATAGGCCTCTTCCTTCCTGACACAGTGAACACGTCTGTCTCCCTGTACCTTCCTGTGCAGATGTATGCGGAGAGTGCGTGAGAAACTGAACATGCTAACACCTGCTGTGCCACCGCATTGTGGATTTTGAAATCAGAAAACACAGGACCCTCCCTACAGCCCCGGTCAGCACCCCCCCCCCCCCCCGGTTCTCCGAGAAGGAGTCTGCTGCTCACTCAGGTTTCTCTGAAGGTCACACAAAGGAAATCATCACAAATAGCCTCTTAGTGGACAAAGGTCAACAGTGGCTTTCTTTCTGGTTCTTCAAATAAATTGAGGTATTACATACATACCTCGTATACATAAAATTAAGTATAAAATTCAATGATTTTCAGTGAATTCAGTCAGTTCCAATATTAGAACATTTCTATTGATGTAATTCCTTGCACTCAGCGGCAATCAGTCCTAAAACTCCTAGGCACCCAGGAATCTGCTGCCTCTACAGATTTGCCTTTTCTAGACATTTTATGTAAATCATACAATTTGTCGTCATTTGTTTAATTTTCCTTTTATAGCACCGAGAATCGAATCTAGGGCCTCCCTCGTGTGCTAGGCAAGCCTTCTGTCACTGGGCTGCATCAGCAGTCTTTAGCATAAGGCTGAGTCCAACCACGTTTAAAGTGTACGGTGCTGCATAGTACATCATTATATGGACATACCATATTCTGCTTATCTGTTCCCCCATTGATGAACTGTTCAATTTTGTTTTCCTATCACAAAGAAGTCGACAGAGTTGGAAGATCTAAAAGCTAACGCCTGGGTGGTCTATAACAGACAGCATCCCAAATTGCTAGAATTGTGTTCTGCCCACATTCCCAAATGGTATTTGTGTGGGGAGCCAGCTCCACAGAGGAGGCTGAGAAACAGATCCCTAAGCCCACAGGAATGCTGATACTTCCCAAGGCTCTGAGAAGGGAGCCTCGTCCTACATGTGACCAGTTCACTCAAGTTTACCTAGACTTTTTTGTTGTTTTTGGGACAGGGTTTCTCCATAGCTTTGGAGCCTGTCCTGGAACTAGCTCTTGTAAACCAGGCTGGTCTCGAACTCACAGAGATCCGCCTGCCTCTGCTTTCTGACTGCTGGCATTAAAGGCGTGCGCCACCATTGCCCGGCTTCACCTAGACTTCTAACACAGGTTAAAAACAGAAACACCCAGAAAGAAGTGCCTGGTCCAGGGAGAGCCTGGCCGGCTAAGTGCTTGCTTTCTTTTCTTGAGCTGTTCTCCTTCAAACCGAAGGACAAATGGCACAGATCATTCCGTTCTGGTGACATTCACAACTGTCAGAACACATACCCTCTTTGGCTTCTGCCTGGCTTGTACTAATATGCTCAGACACAGAGATAATGTAAGTAGACGCCAGGTGTGATGGCTAAGCCAAAGACTGCTTATATTTTGTTCTGCTTTTTGAAACAAGGTCTTGTGTAGCCCTGTCTGGCCTTAATCTCAGTATAATCAAAGATGACCTTGAACTTGTGATACTCTTGGGTCTATGCCCCCAAATGCTGGGCTTAGAAGCATGCACCCCTACACCAGGTTTATGTGGTGCTGGAGACTGAGCCTAGGCAAGCATGCTACCAGCAAAGCCTTCTCTGGCAAAGTTACTTTGTTTCCACACTTTTTTGTTGTTGTTTACTCTGTAGCCTTGGCTTGATACTCTCTAAATGGGCCAGGGCGGTCCCAAATTATAGAGACCTACAGGTTTCTGCTTGAAATTAAAGGAGCGGCCATCACCCTGGGATTGTTCTAATGTTTTAAAGAGGAATCCCAGCCTGGTCAAAAAGTCATGTACATCAGAATATCAGTATAAACAAACCTGCCCAGAAGGCAGAAGGAATTTTGAGTCAAAGCCCAAGGAGGCTACTGCAGATGGCAACTACGAACCTCTGAGCCAACCCCCAGCAGCCCTGTGGGTCTGTGGCATTGCTCCGGCAGATGGACGGGCAGCAGGACTGCCTTGAACCCTCAACCACCCCCACTCTGGTGTCCCTGTCCCCACCAATGGCACTATCCACGGGGAAGGTGAGACTAGAGCACAGAAGCAGAGCCCATGGGGACCCTTGTGCAGAGGGACTGAAGCCGCCACTCAGTGACACACTTGATGTCAGGGTGATGGTGAATGGACACACTCCACCTGCTCCCTGCACCCCAAGGGTTCAGAGAGACTTCCCGCACCCCCACCCGAGATGAAAGGAGGGACAGTTTGGCAACTGATGCCACTTCAAAAGCACACACTCCTTCGGGAGTCACCCGGGCTCCTTCGGGAGTCACCCGGGGTCCGGGGCCTCCCACTCGCCTCTGCCCCTGTTGACAGTCACCTGTAAGGTTAGAAAATCATCATAATGTTCAAACCATAATGTAGTTCTAATGCTTTTTTGTCTTCCTTTTGAAGCCAATCCAGTGCCCCGGGCTCCTGCTCAGAGGCGGCGGCACGCTGGCAGCTGGAAAACCCCTCAGATGCGTCTCCACCCTTTCCCGGTGATTACAGCTGGCTTTGGAAGCTGCAGGCCCTGTGCACCTGTCCTGCACTGCTGTGGTAGTGCAGGCCTGCCCCAACCTGCCTTTGGAGAGCCACACTGAGCCTTTGTTCCCGGCCTAGACGGCGGGTGCCTAAGGGCAGTGGCTGCCGCAGGTAGCCCACAGAGGTGCTGGGGCTGGTCTGAGTGCCCCCCCCCCCGCCCCACACCCCCTGCCCTCTGGGTGCCCTGGAAGCTCAGGCCCAGTTCTTCGCTGCTCTTGGAGATGTGCCTGAGTCTGCCAGTGTAAGCCCGCCCTGCCCTGAGGTGATGTTCAGGATCTGCCCTGCCGAATAGTCCTTCCAGACCCCACCTGTCTGTCAAATTGACAACCTGTCCTGGGGAGTGGCGGTGGCCTTTGTGAGGATACCTGGGCTCTGTTCTTCCAGGCCCTGGGCCCCTCCTCCCCTGTGGTGGAGAAGCCGGGGTCAAGAACTAGGTCATAGACAGCTGGGCACACTGCTTATTCTTTGGGTTCCCGGTCTGCAAGTTGATTACCACTAACAAGAGCTGCCATTCAGGAAATAGTGTCCGGTGCAGCTAAAAAAAAAGGCAGATGTCCTGTTTGGGCAGCCTGGGGGCCTTGCCAGAGACGTCACTCACAATCTGTCTGTGTGTATATACATGTGTGTTTGTGGTGTGTATGTGCGTGCACATGTGTATGTCCAAGTGCACTATGAGGGAGCCACAGATGTGGGGGTCACAGATCAACATCTGGTGTCTTCCTCCATGCCTCTCCGTTTTATTTTATTTTATTTTATTTTTGAGGCAGAGCCCCTCATCATTGAACCCGAAGTTTACCAATTGGCTATCTGGGCAGAGAGCACCAAGGACCAAGAATCCGCCTGTCACCAACCTCTACTCTCTCTTCCTCAACTCTGAGTACTAGGTTTCCAGGCAAGGCACGGGAGGCCACGCCCACATCTTCCCTGGGTTCTGTGGGCTCCAGCGCAGGTCTTGGGGCTTGCACAAAGAAGCGCTTCACCCCACTGAGCTGTCTCCAGCCCCACACGTAACAGCCTTCAGCCAGTTTCTCCATCAGTAAACCACGAGTCCCATCCACTCCAGCGCCAGCCATGAGAACTGGAGCCAATGTGGACAAATCCACCAGAGCAGAGTTGGCATTTGTTCAGTAAATACTCACTGGGCAAACTTCTAGGCCTCAGAGTATAGACAAGAAGGGCAGACAGCAGAAAGACAGACAATGGTCAGCTGGTGAGTGGCCAGGGATCACCTCCAGGCCTGAGGAAGGAGGACAAGCCTGCACAATGAACATCTGCTCATGCTACAGAGCACAACTCCCCGAAAGTGCTCTCCTGGGAGCACAGAAACCCACCCCATTCCCAGACACTAAGAGGAACGTGTTCTGCCACCTACTGGTCAGCACAGGAATAGAACAGTGGAACAACCTGTTCTCTGAATTTGTGTCTACTGCTGAACCCTGTAGGTTCAGGCAATGAACACAAAGTCCACAGCGATGAGAGGCCAACAGCCCAGGCAGGGCAATCCTCTAGGGACCCTTCTGTAAGTCCTGAGATTAATTAAGGTTGGCCAGGCTACTCATGGAACCAGGTGACCATGTCAGCCCAAGGCCAGGCTTAGCAAAAGGAGAATTCCGACACCTTTCCTGACACATTCATGCAGAGGCACACTATGCCCAGAAGCCATGGATGCCACCCGCCTCCGACACAGAGGAGACAACAGCCCAGAAACACAGCCATGAGATCCAAGCTTTCACCTCTTGGCAAAAACAAGGTCCACGTAGAGATGAGCTCTGCAAACGTACCTGCTCCATCTGTGGGCTCCGGCCTCACTGCTCCCATCAGCCCCGCCCAGCTCCCAGGGCCAAGGCTCCCCTACATCTTTTCAGAGCACACTCCTGCTGTGCTGGGAGGAGTGATTGGAACAGCCCGACTGCTCTACCTGTTCCGGGGAAAACCGGAGGCAGATGCAGCCTAATGAGGTTGGGAAGATGCCTGGCCTATGGCAGCTTTCAGAGCTGGTAGCTGCCTGTGTTTACAAACAGGGGGAGGGAGAGGAGGAGGAAGCGCGTACACACACACACACACACACACACACACACACACACAGAGAGAGAGAGAGAGAGAGAGAGAGAGAGACTGAGGACTTCAAGAAGATTCCAGGTGGAGGTGCTGTCTGAGGAGGCAGATAATTCTGGCCAGCCCACTCCAAACCATTATCCCACCTGACAATAAACCTCTAGCAGACACTATCGGTGCTAATTAGCCACCAAATCCAGGCTAATTAAAAGCTAATCAGGAGGTTAAACCGTGGTAGTGTGTTCCCAAATCCCACTCTCCCTGTTTTCAGGAGCAAGATAAGAGGCTACCACTAAGGACTGAGCGGCTCCCCGGGGCGCTGGATGCTTGAACTTTGTCCTGTGGTTGCATGTTCTCTTTCCCACAGACAATGGCTGATGGATAACCAGAGTTGTTCAAGCAGGCACTTCTCCAACTGGAGCAGCACGCTCCCTCTCTTCTCTTCCCCCACAGCCTCTGTGGCATGCACACCGGGCTGCATGGGCTTGACTGCAGCCATTAATTGTTTGGTAACAGGTGGGCATTGCTAGAGACGAGAAGGCGTGGGGCTCTGACTCACCTTCCGCAGACAGCCCCTGGGTGTTGATTCCCTTAGCTGCCAGGAAATTCAAGCAGGCATCTATGTTTTCAATCTGGAGGAGAAAAAAAAAAAAAAAAAAAAAAAAAACACAAGACACATTGAGTGCACATTCAGCTTTCTCCAGACACACTCATTAGGAAGTGAGCAACAGCAAGCAGAATGCACTCAGAACAACCAACGAGAGAGATGCAGGAGGTTAGGACCCCCAAAGCCTTGTCTGTACTCGCAGAGGAAGCAGTTACTTAATATCCCGACCGCACGGTGCCAGAAGTCGAGGCCTTGGATTGCTTACAGATGCCAAAAATAATCAGGGTGGAATGAGACCTCTCATCTTGATCAATGTCACCACAGTGTGATCCTCAAAACCAAGCAGTTGCCAGCAACACAGAGGTGGGGACGAAACTGATAGACCCACCCGTCCTCCAGCTGCTGGGAGAGATTCCCAGTCAGTGAAGACGCAGGCAGCCAGACGTCCAAACAGTTTCAGCGGCAGTCAGTGTTCACCCACAGAATTCTCAGCCTGACAGGCATCGCAGGTGGACCACAGAGGCCCAAGACCTGTGGGATGTGGGCCGCTGTCCTTTGTCCTCTCGGTGGCAACGATAGAGACACCAGCCAGAGGCTGCCCATGTTTGCTTGGGCTGACACCAAGGCCAAGGGCAAATCGATGCCGGGGCCTTGAACAAAAAGCAATTAGGTCATTCCCAAAGGTCTGATTTGACTTTAGCTGTCAGGCCTAATTACTTTTTGTTTTAAAGGGGACTGTTCTGGCTTGATGAATGTCTCTGGTGACCAAAAGTAAAAGAAACGACTCTGACTGGCTACCGCGATCTCTGGACTTCATAGAGTTTGCGCTATACAGCAAGAATTGCGCTCTCATTCACAACTAACTCCTGCCAGGATTTGCCAGACACCTTTGAGGTTTGTATGTGCTCAGACCATATGGACTCCAGAGTCTGCAGAGGGCTGGTCTTTCACAATGAACATATTACCTTTCTCCCTGTCCTCAGGTAATGTCTGGGTAGTGTGCACAGCCACAGCCGGCATGAAGGGGTTTCATCTTAAAAGCTCTGATGCGAGGAAAGCCCAGCTCTGTGTCACTTTGTGGCCACTCTGCTACCGACTTCCAGCATTTTCCTTCTCCACTTGTTTGCGGGGCTGCATCTGCCTCCTGCAGTCTTGGATTCTGGGGGTGTATTACAATGTCTGACACATTCCATGCTTTTTATCATGGTCTCAAAGTGATGGTGGCTGTCATAGATGGTGGCTCCCAATATTTAGCGAATTAAATGGGCATGGACCACCTGACGGAAACGGACATCTTAGACGAGCCCACACAGACCGCAGTTTGAAGGGATTCTCTCCTGGTGCTTATTTTTATTTATTTATTTATTTTTTTAAACTCAGGTTCCCTGTCTCCCTGTCTTTCCAAACATCCAGCCCCATCAGGCCTACTGCTGCTGTTTAGTCACGAGGCCCCCGGGTCCTACCATCGTGGAGGGGAGAGGAAAGCAGGAGAGGAAGAGATCACTGCACTGTCCTGGCACACACGGCGTGGGAGGGGGCAATTTGCTCCCACTTGTAAGCGTAATAAGAATTACATTGCCAAACACTATTTTACCCTATTACAAAATCCTGCTTGTACGAGAAAGTATTAGTCATAAGAGACAATACTGTCTGGGATGGCTTGTTTTTCATATCTGTACAGCAAGACACTCAATGGGAGGCTGTGAACCCACAAAGAGGCACTGTTGTATATACAAATATATGTGATATATATATTTACGTATATATGCATACACATACATATTTATTTAAAGAGATGCTCTCGATATGTGGTTCAGGATAAACTTGAATGCTTAAGCAAGTCTCCTGCGTCTGTCTTTGGACAACCACCTCCAGCTCCAGCTGCTATCCCACGCCATAAACGTTTGGGATTTGTTGAGTATTATGAAACACCTCTATAATCCAAGCTCTTGGAATGTAGAGGAGGAGAACTGGAAGTCTCTAGAGGAGACCCCACCTTAAAAGACAAGCAGAACTGGAGAGATGGTGCAGTGGTTAATTAAGCGCGCTCGCTGCCCCTGCAGGGGACCTGGGTTCAGTTCTCAGCACCCCTACGGAACTGAGTGACTCTAGTTCCGAGAGATCTGGTGTCCTTGTCTGGTGGATGTGACAGCAGGAACCCATGTGGTGTGCGCGTATACACGCAGGCCAAAAGCGTACATATGGAATAAAACAAATCTTAAAAAGCAAACAAAAAATATTGCACACCCATATAGTTTGATGCCTGTCTTGTCTATAACCCTGTGCTGCGTCTCTAGTAGAATGCGTCTACCTTGCCTGTGGCTGATGAGAGAAGCTTAGGTTATTATTATCCCCGTGGGAAAAGAGAAAGGGGAAAACCCGTTTTTCACTGAGTTTTTATTAATGCAAAAATTAAGAGTGGTACAGTTCATGTTTATTCTAGAAAGGGTCGTGTAATAAAGCTAAACACGCCAGTACGAGAGCAGACTAACGATGTGAAACTACAGGGGGCGAGTACTTAAGAAAAGCTCTCTTCAGCAGTGTACTTCTTTCCAAGGGTCGGGGACACGGCTAGGCCTCACATGTATAGAACGTACAGCATCATGTACAGCACATGGCAGGCTCTTCTTGCAAAGCTAGCCTGACTACATTTCAACCAGCCCTCTGGTAGCATTCCTTATGGTGTTCAGTCTTATGAGAAGGATGAGTAAGTCTAAGTAGGCCACCATTGTAAACAGGCAGGCATCCTTTCTCCCTAGCTATGTTTTTTTTTTTTTTTTTTTGAAGTTCTGTCCGTCTTTCATAGAATTTCATGGTTCCATCCACATTGTTTCACTGAGTGGAAGAGAAGACGTTGCTGTATGGGCGGCATCTTAAGGCTGCCATTATGCAGGTGGGGGGGGGTATAAACACACAACCATGTAGTATGTAGAGGCCAATGCCAGTCCTTTGTACGGGACCGCCCGGTCAGAATGCCGACGGTGCTGAGGCTGAGAATGGTCAAGCTGGATGGTTCCGGCAGGCAGGCACTGGGCTCCGATCTGCGGATGCTGTTGACTTTGGTGGGAAAGCGAGACAAGGAAACTAAGGGCAGGCTTTTGGCCAGGGTCACCCCGGCCAGTGCAAGGGCTGGGGGCTGCACCCAGGAGGCCCTTCTGTCTTGCTCAGGGGCCTGCAGCCACAGAGGGACCTCTTTGGGGTCCAGAGGGCCATTCCACGCCCACCCTGATTCCTCCGGAAGGAAGCACATGAACCAGGGAAGCATCTGAAACGTCCGTCCTTAGGTGAGAAGGAAGCGCCAGGCACCAGGAAATCCCAAGGGGTGGCATCCGAAAGGCTAGAAAACGTTAGATTTAAAAACAAAACTGGGCCACCATGTAAAAGTCACCCACAAGCCGACAAGTACCTCGAAACTGTCCCCAGTGCCCCGAACCCTGCGCCAGAGGAGTTAAAAAGAAATTCCTCAAGTCACAGATCTACTCTTTAATCATGTTCTTCTGGGGCTAGAAATCACTCCTGACAAGGGGGGCTGGGACCCTCACTGTATTCATCTGCACCCCAGGAGCACAGCGAGACTAAGGAGAAGGAAGGGGTCGGGCCTGGATTCCAACCGCTGACTTCATTTGGAATGAGATCAGAAGCAGGGCCTACTGCTTTGATCCCAGCCCCCTCGCCATTAAGTTACCTTACGGTTTTCCTCCGAATACAGCGCAGGTGAGCAAGCCAGCTCCCAGGCTGTCAAGGCTGCAAGCCACCACCCCACCCCAGAAAGCATCCCATCCCAGGGCTCATTGTAGCACAAAAATGCCCCCCTGCCACCTCTAGACAGGCTCCTGGGCTCATGTGCGATCCAGACACCCAGTGAGGACTGAGGGTCCCGTTAACACTGGGAGGCAGAGAGAGCGAGAGGAGACTCTTTAAAAGAAAAGTATGTGAATAGGGCCAGAACTGTTCATTAGCATGGTGCGGCCAACATAAACCACTTTCCAAAATTAGCTAAAAGAAAACAAATCTGTGTGAAGCCTGGCGTTTCCAGGCTTGCCTAAGGGGGCTGGGGATGGGTAAGAAGGCTTTCAGGATTGTTGCCATAGAGACGGGTCAAGAGCTCTGGATTGCTCCAGTGCGCAGCATCAGCTGAGGTCGGAAGCCCAGCAGAAGGGCCACCGTGCGGCCTGGATGCAGAATGTGGCAATCTGAAGGATAGGCAGGGGAAGGAAAGGGATGAAGGCCAGGACGCCTTCCCCAGAATCCCATTCCGAGCCCGGTAGGTAAAAATGTAGCAGCCTCCACCACGATCAGTCCTCAATCGCAGTGTACCGTTACAGTCTCATCTTAGTACTCAGAAGTCCATCCTGTGGACCAGTACTAGACACAGTAGGGGCATAGCTGTGAGTTCAAGGCCAGCCAGGTACATACAGCAAGTTCCAGGTCAGCCGGGGTTATGCAGTGAGAAACAAATGGAAAGATCGAGGCCTGACTGCTAACAAATACGTAAACTTCAGAGGAAGTACTGTTGTCTATCTCCTCTGTAGCTTGGGCAGGGATCAAATACCATCTGTTGTAGCAGTTGTCATGGCAACATCTCTCTCTGAATAGCAGCAGAAGAGCCCATGAAAACGCTGAACGCAAGCAAAGATGACCGACTGTCTCTCTCCTGGAGCTCAGCGCTCCTGGCAGAATGGGGCTTTGGCCAAACCAAGTCCACACAAACTTCTCACTGTAACCCTTGGTGCTCTCCACCCTGGGAGAGGGCAAGGAACTATCGCATCAAAGTCATGTCGCAGCCATGTTTTTATCACACACACACACACACACACACACACACACACACACACACACACACACACACACAAGGTGCCCAGAACTAGGCAAGGCTACGTTTTGACTTGGGTTTCAGCTCTGGATCCCACAGCACAAGGAGGACCTTTACCTTCACCAAGGCAGCTAACTGCATCCACACCCTTTAACTAGCTGAGCCTGAGGATTCTGTGTTGGGCGTGGCTCCAGCCACAGCGTCCACATGAAGCGCCAGGGATTATGGACTTGAGAGATGAGGATGCACAGAAGTAGTTCTCAACATCTGAGCCAGGTCAAGGGAAGGTTTCCTCTGATAACCTGCCTTCCTTTCTGTAGGGAGCAGAGGAAGCTCTGAGAGGGCGAAGTCTTGAGTCAATGAGTATTGTTGACGTGGGAACCGCCATGCAGAGGGCTCAAGGCCTCAGACCCATGGGACTATGGGAAAGCAGCTTTCTTCTCCTGGATGTTTGCAGCCTGAGACTGCTCAACCACTCCTTCGTGTGTTGTATATAGCAAACAGTTTGGTGACACTTTATCAGTCCACACACAGCCCTCCAGACCCCCGCCTTCCCATGTGCGTGTGTTTTCCTGCCTGTCTTCTCTTTACTGTCTCTCCAGTCAGGGTTCCCAAAGACCCAAGACATGCGAGGCAAGGTACATTTCTATGCCTGTTTATACAAAGAAGACAAATAAATAAAGAAGACTATCAACTCCAAAGAAAATAAAAATAATAAACTCTGGGGACATGTCCTGGCCATGCTAAGGGGACATGCCAGGTGCCTGCTCTGCCAGCCACACTTTGCTTCATCCCATCTCTGTCAGCGTAGTCCCGGAAAAGCTCACACGGAGCTTTTATTTTTAGAAGGAGGCTCCAGAAGCGAGGGATCACACCTCAGTTGCTCATCTTCTCCTAGGCAGAAAAATGCTGGAATTGTCCAGGCCTGACTTGTAGATGGATCAGCTGGCTACCACTTGCCTGGATGGTTTGTCAGTCTGTCTCTCAGGATACTAAGGGGTACAAAGTCTTGGCCAGATGGGAGGGAAGAGGTCCAGTCTTTATCACAAAGAAGGCTGACAAGAGTAAACACTATTGTATAAGCAGGTAGCTGGACACGGGAACTGGAACGCTGTCCCTCAAAGAAACATTCATGTCCGAGATGATGGACAGCTCGTAGTCAAGGCGATCAGCGCACCATTTATGAATGGTGAAACACCAGGCCCTGTCTCAAAGACGTACAATCGTCTGTCACAAACTTAAAAGCAAATTCCTAGGCCCCTCCCACCCTTTTTAAATTCACATGCGTTGGTGTTTTGTCCACATGAGGGTGCCGGGTGCCCTGGAACTGGGATTACAGACGCGTCAGCATGTGCACGTGTGCCACGGCATATTTGTGGAGGTCAGGGCTGTTTTGTAGAGTCTGTTCTTTCCTTTCACCTTTATATGCATTCTGGGGATCAAACCCAGGCCCCCGGGTGGCATAGAAAGCGCCCTTACCCACTGAGCTCTCTTACCAGCCTCCGTTTTTTTTTTTTTTTTTTTTTTTTTTGAGACATGGTCACACCCTATTGTCCAGGCTGGCCTCAAACTGGCAGTAATTTTAGTTTCCCTTGTGTTGGATTTTATTAATCTAAAAAATAAAAAAAAGAGGTAACTGAAGCTCTGCCCTCAGGTCCCAGCCACTGCCATCAGGTATGGGAGCTGCTTTAGAGCCAGAGAAAGCGCATCTGCTGCAGTGCAGTGAGCTGGAAACTAGAAGGCCCGAGACAGTGGGATTGGGCTGGGTGTGGCACATGGCTCCACCCACGCCCCGTTTCTCTTCTTCCTCTATCGCCTTGTCCCGCTCTTTCCCGTGATTTGGCAACATTACCTACCATACCATTTATGATATTTATAACTTTAGCTTTCCAAGATGCTGTCAAGAATTCCTTGGGGAAATAAAAAAAAAAAAAAAAAAGAGGGAACTTTATAGGAGTTTCTCTGATGTTTTAGCAAATGGATAAGTCCATATGGATACGAGAAAGAAAAAAAAAATTCTAGAGGGGGAGAAATTGAAACCAAGCCTCTCAAATTCCTCCGGTGACTATCGTTTTCCGTTGTATCTCGGACTGCCTAGACTAGTTCATTTTCCTAGGGTTTTCCAACTTTCCAAATTTTCCGCTGGAAACAAATGGAGCCTGACAAAGGTGCTAAAAGCCGGTCTTCACCCCGGAGACTTCCAGAGTGGGTCTCCAGAGCTGAGCTCTGCCTGATTTCCCCGACGGCGGCCTTGTTAGCAGAGGCAAGCCACTGGCAATGGGGACCTTCGCATAGCACGGCTGTGCTCTGTGCATTCAGTCAGAGCGACGCTCTCTCTTCCGGCTGCTCCAATTCCTTCCCTGCTCTGGCTTGCCTTTCTCTCGCTGCGACCACACACTGACCGACAGCAACTTGGGGAGGAAAGGATGTGTTTGGTTCCAGTCCCTCGTGAAGGGATGCTAAGGCAGCACCTGCCTGCTTCTTCGGCCTGCATGGAATGATGCTTCAGGACTTGGTCCCTCTGGCCTGCTTAGCGGCCTTTCTTATTCATCCCAGGCTCACTTGCCAAGAGATAGCACCACCCACAGTGGGCTGGCCTCTCCTGCCATCAATTAGCAGTTAAGAAAATGTGGCACTGACAGGGCCACAGGCCAGCGTGGTCTGCTCAATCTTGCAGTTGCAGTTCCAGAGGAATTTAGGTTTGTGTCAGGTTGACAGCTGAGGCTAACTAACTATGATGCTGGCTCCCTGAGAAGTCAAGTGAGGAGCGGAGTTGCAAACAGGAAACAGGAGGAGGGCCACGGGGCCATCCTGAAGTGCCTCACTCGGTTACCTCCATGGGCTGGAGGTGTCTGTCAAAGGAACAAGCCTGCAGCTGCTAAGCAAGTCCCTGGGGGGAATCAAAGGCACAGCCGGATCAGTGATAGACAGATGTGCCAATTAAGTAAATGATGAGACTCCTACAATGTGAGTGACGGCTATCATTTGGATCTGAAATGTCACTGAAATACTGAAACATGCTGAAGGCTTCACAACCCCAGCAGGTGCTATTGGTGGGTGGGACCCATTCGATAGGGGGCCTGGCGGGCAGCCTAGTCACTGGGGTGTGCAAAAGGGACCTCTCCTTTGCACTTTGTGGTAGCCTGAAAGGAAGAGAGCTTTGTGTGCTCCCTGCCATGGCGCGTGGGCGCCTTGCTGCAGTCCCAGAAGCGACAGGACGTATCAGATGTGCAGTGAAACCCTCCAAGCCAGGGCACACAAATGAAACTCCTCTTTGGAAGCTGATCCTCTCAGGAATCTGTTATGGTAAGGGAAAAGCTAAGCCAGTAAAGCAAGTCTACATTTAAAAATCGATAGCATTTTGCAGTAATGCTTGGCTTTACTCAGAAGAGACAAACCCAGGCACTAATTTCAGCCAGAAAAATCATGACCTCCAGTTCTCCAAACATGAGGAAGCATAGGATAATGGACACTTGCAGAAGAAGCTTGTCTGGGAAGTGACTGGAACCCAGCGGTCTCACGTGGCCCTTGAAAAACACCAATTAAACGCCTGCTTTCTTCCAGGCCCTAGCCTAGATGCAGACAGCACAGAGATGGTCAGAACAGCATTGTCTTTCCTCAAGGAACAGCCAGGCTACTGGGCATGTCCTGGCTTCCACGTCAACAACCACACAATAAATTCACACTCACAACAGTGCTGAGAGTCAGCTTCCACACTTAAGAGCTAGCCACGGCCTTGCCATGCTCTGTGTCTCTGTGTAGCCTTGCAAGTATTAGTCCTACACTCAAGCCGCCGCAAGCCAGAACAACAAAGCAAACAGACGGCAGTTTGCAGGGACAGCTGACTTGAATTATATACCATCGCTGATCGCTAACATAGAGTAGGGAATTCTGCAAGACACATGCAAGCTACCTCAGACCAAGAAACTAGATTTGACCAGTACTGATAGGCTCTACAACATGACTGAGGCCACATGCCACTCAGTCAGAAACTATGAGAACAAAAATAATTTAAATAGCATTAATAATTGAAATAGTAGTCCTCAACTCTTGCTTACTGGAGAGCCGGAATGTCAGAGACATGATGTGGCCACTGAAAGAGGAAGATACACGGGACACGGAAGGTCTCCATTTCAGGACACTCTTGAACTTTCCAAGGCTATACGATCCCTGTGCGGAAATGGTGGCAGCGTTTGGCTTGTCACAGAACGCTAAGCTCTGTCACTATTTATATCTACGTGCAAGCATTCAGTTGAGCCAAATAAAACTTCCACTTACTGTTTAAAAATTCATGCTTGTTATAAAACAACGCAAGGATGCTGACCATTTCACATGCTGTCACCTCTTTCTCGGTACACTAAGAGGACAGCACCTGTCTACTCCCCAGGCCAACTGCAAGGACTACGGTTAACTGCTGGGCGATCGCGAAATAGTCCACTCTACACCAACTAATAAGCAAAGCAAGTAGTAGAATCTGAAAATCAGAACCCAAATCCCCAGAAGTCCTTCTCAAAGGAGTCTCCTAAGAACACATCATACGTGGAGACAGAGATCAAGGAATGGGAAGGGAGCTCTGCCGGTAAAAGGTTTGCTTTGGAAGCATGAAGACCTGAGTTCAATCCCAGAAACCAGAAAAGGCCAGATACTGTGGCATGCCCTTGAAATGTCAGCACTAGTAAGGAGGGGGCCCTTGGGCCTTGCTGGTTAGTCAGTTGTAGGATCCAAAGGGAACTCCAATTTCCCAAACCACCAAAGGCAGTCCAAATACCTGAAAATGAGCTCAATCTAACTGGGGGGCAGTTAGATAAAAGCCACAATTCCTCAGGAACTTGTGAAATGGGCCCACCACCAATAAGAGTCATTTCTCCTAATTCTGACTATCCGTTCTATCTTTCAGAATATCAAAGGTCATGCTGGCCTCCAGGATACCCCAGGACCACAAGCGCCTGCTACTCATGACAAAGTCCATGCTAGTGTCCTGAGTGTCCTGGTCCTTCTCACCTCCCCCTGCCTGCCTTGTCTCTGCAGCTGTCCCTTCTCCTTAGAACCCTGCTATTCTCTCTCTCTCTCTCTCTCTCTCTCTGCTGGTCTCCCTTCTCACACATAGATAGCCCAGGCCATGTTCAGTCTACTTATTTCTCTCCCTGCTTGAACTACTCCACATGCCTCTGGCTATTTTCTGGAATCAACAATAAAAACCTTCCCTTTAACATGCCATGGAGTGGTCATGTCACCAGTTTATAAGCCAGTCCAGACTACATGGCAAATTCTAGACATTTAAGAGAGACGCTGTCTAGGAAAACAAGGTGGGTAATACCTGAGGAAGAATAGCCAAGATGGCCCTCTGGCCTCCACACTCATACATACACACGTGTGCACATGTATATGCCCGTGTGCACACGCTCGCACACCACACACACACACACCACACACACCACACACACACACCACCCACACCCACACACACCACACACACCACACACACACACACCACACACACACACACACCACACACCCACACACACACCCCCCACACACACACACTGACTGGCCTTTTGATTTGCTTCTGCAAACACTTTCTCAAAAAGAATGGGGTTGGGCGGGGCCTTCCTCCAGGCTTTCCCATGGCAGACTTGAGCCAAGGTGAACCTCGCAGCAGGTCAATGTGAGGAGTTTTGGTCCTTGCCTTCCAGTTCCTCTGGGAGAAGGGAACATAGAGATGAGATCTGGTTGGGCTGTGGCACACAATCCAACTCAATGTCACTACATCAACGTCAACATGGGAAACCCTCTCGTCCGACAGAACCACTCGGGAAAACCGTCAGCTCGGCTGGAGCGAGCACCTGGTTGGGTCATTTTCCCAGTCTGAGTCTTCAGCAACGAGACCAGGCAACTCAGGAGGGCTCCATCCATCCAGGCCAGATCCAATCTGTACGCTGAAAGGACACCTCACGGAGGAAGGGAGTTTTTTTCCAAGAGGTTCTCGCACCCAATGGCAGTATTTTAACCCTTCAGAAGCAGAGGCAATTTAAATCCCCCCCAAAAAAATTTTTTTTGATAAGCACTTGTGCTGGTCTGAATGAGAAATGTCCCCCATAGGCTCATGCATTTGAACACTTGGCCCCCAGGTGGCGGTGCTGTTTCGGGAGGCTATGGGACCTTTAGGAGATGGAGCCTTACTGTGTGTCACTGCAGTTTTACAGCTCACTTCCTCCTGCCTCCCCATCCCACTTCCTGTGTGGCACGAAATGTGATTTCTCTGTTTCCTGGCTGCCAGGTGAGTTCACGCCCCTTCTGCTGTGGCTTCCCCACCACGAGGGACTCCATCTCTCTGGAACTACCAGGCAAAACAAGCCTCTCCTTCCCTGGGCTGCCCTTGGTCAGGATATTTTATTACAGCAATACAAAATAAACACACACAGTTTATCAAAATGCTTCTGGAACATGAATCTTTCAAACCACAACAGAGCCAGGCACAGGATTCCTTAAGTTCATAATACTTGCAAGGGTATGATGTTTAGGGGAGTTAAAATGTGTGCTGGAGGATAAAGGGGGAACAAACAAATAGAAGAGGCTGGCTGGGTACCAGAGGGTATGAGGAGCCAGGAGTCTGGCTCAGTACTAGAACACTGGCCTAAGATGGATAATACCCTGGGTTTGGTCCCTCACAGTTCAAGGAAAAAAAAAAGCAGGTGGAGATGGTGATGTCATAAACCCAGTCCACACCTGCCCAGAGGGAGTAGCTGCTGCCTAGTTTTTAGCCAGTGTTTCCCATCAAGGAGCGAACTCAGTGTTGCCGGATTGATGATCTTTCCACCAAAGCAGTAAATCAATTTTGATCACTCTCACTTAACTGAGAACATAACATTAGTCAGGCTTTCCTTCTTTCTAAGTTTTTCTGACCCTGCCCTTGAGACTGGCAGACCCCCCCCCTTACCCCCCACCCCCGCTCAAGCGAGCACAGGGGCTCACAGCTCTTGTGCTCACGCATAGGCCATGGATGCCTTCAAGTGCAAACGGGCATTCCACGCTAAGTTCTGCTCCATGGAGATATAAAAAGAAAATTAAAAAAAAAAAAAAAAGTTAAAAACCACACATACAAAACCCAGTCCTTTGATGCTAGGCTGAACATAAGAACTCCATGAGGACATGTGCAGGGAGGTGGGCCCAAGCACCAGGCCCAGATGGCTTTTATACAAACCATGATCCAAATGGCTATAAATCATCATTGGACTTCTCTTTCTGCTCAGGAAGGTCTGAGGCATGCTGCACACCCCACCCCATCTCCTCACCCTGGCATACACCGAGTGCCTCCCTGAACACCAGGCTACCACTCCAGACACCTCAGGCCTGGCATAGGTGTAAGCCAAAACCCCTTCAGATTTCCACTGAGCATTTACAAGGGGTATGACCTCTGCCTGCAAAGATACTCAAGTCTAGTAGGGAATGCTAGACTCAGGGAATACTAGACTCACATCCATCAGTGAGCTAAAGAGATTAAGACATTCTGTTTCTATTACAAAGCTTTGTTGTTATCTTACAGCCCAGGGGCCAGTGAGATGTCTCAGCAGGGTGCAGGGGACTAGTGCTAAGCCTGGAAACCCTGACCTGAGTTTGATCCCTGAAATCTATGCGGTGGAAGGAGAGAACTACATTCTGCGTGTTTGTTTTCTGACTGCATACATGCATCACGGCAGACACACACACACACACACCAAACAAACAAACTTGGGGAAGAAAATTCTCTTGTAAAATTTGCTTGAATGTCATGGGAATTACAAGACAAACATAAATTAGGACACTAGAATATATCCACGGAGCAAATGAAGGGTCCTAGAGACCAAGGAACTAGGCCTGTAGGGAAGTCACTTCCACGAGACCACAGCCACAGACAGGGACAAGCAGACCCCTTCAGCTTGGAGTAAGCAATGTTCTTAAAGACTGTCTCCCAGAAGAGCGCCTGTGCTAACTGCTAACCTCAGCAGACATCTTGTAAACACTGCCAACTTAAAACATTTAGAACACCCCAATGACTAAATACTGTGCTTAAAAGTATATTTGAACAGGTACATCCCCAGAGGGGATTTTCTTTTTTCTTTTCTTTCTTTTCCTTACTTTTTTTTTAAACAGTCTTGCTACATAGCTTAGCCCGCCCTTGAACTCGTGGCAATCCTCCTACCTCGACCTTCTGAGGAACTGGGGTTACACGTGTGTGCCACTATGCAAGGTTGAGGCTTTTCTCTTAAAGTCTAAGGCATCGTCGGGCGAGCGGATTTCAAGCTTGGTGGCCCGAGCATCTCATGGAAGCCTGTGAAAGGGGTCAAGTCTTCCACGTCCCCTAGACCACAGCTGAGGCGAAAGAGCCGCAGGGCCGGCCAGGCCCAGAACCTTCCTTCCATTTACCATATTCCTCATGCTCACTGACGTTGGAGAAGCCTTGCTTGAGAGGCTGTGCCAACCCCAAATAAACTGCTGCGTTGGTGTCTTTCCGTAGCTGTGACTTGGGCTGGGAATAACGGTACCGGGCTATGACAACAGTGTGGCTGGTGGGCCCCAGGTCAGCCTGGCTCCATGGTGGTGAAGACTTGTCTCATAAAGTAAATTAAAAATAAACTAAAAAAAAAAAAAAGCCCTAAAACTAAGTTAAACTGTAAGAGAAGACACAGAATGGGAGAATTCCTTGGCCCAGGACAACTTGGGGAAAAAAAAATTTTTTTTCCAAGCATTTTAAAGTATTATACTTATTACAAATCTGAAGAGCAGCAGCATCGCTTCTGCCTCTGAGAAGTCCCCAAGCAGTCAGATCATTCACGGTTTAGCTCTTCCATCTGAGAAACATGAGCTGAAACACGTGTAACCTGGATAGCCCAAGGCCAGGAGCGAGGTAAGGAGATGGAAACCAGGCTACTTGCAAGACAGAGCCTTGGCGTTATTTAATAACACATAAAATATGATCAGTCTCTCATAAAAGTGGCCTAAACATCATGTCAATTACAAGACAAACATACATGAGTCGGGGAGCATGACCCATCCGAGTTTACATTTGCAGGAGAGCTGTATCCATCAGCATCAGCTCTGGGAGCTCAGATGAAATGGCAGAGCCTTTCATGGCTGTGCAGGGTCTGGGTTACCTGTGATGCAGGGGTGGGGTGGGGTGGGGTGGGGTAGGAGGATGTGCCAGGAGGAAATGGACTGTGAGTGTCCTCTAGGCCTCCTACCTGAACCTGCTTGGAGGGTGTGGGTATCGAGAGCTCCTTCCTCACATACACAAACCGTGGAGGCATCACCCAGCCTATCAGGAAAGAGCCTGCCTAGCCAGCTGTGGCCAAGAAGCCCCGGAACTTCCCTTCTGATTCGGTAGTCATTGCGCTTGAATCCTAGAGCATGTTAGCGTCCAGATGCTCCTATGAGCACACAGCTGAACAGCTTTGAACAACAGGTTGATTTACATGGTCAGATGTCCCGTATCGGCCTTGTGGAGCTAAGTTCACAAGCTTTGTCCATATGAGCTTCAGAGCTGTGCCCATTTGAGCAGTCTCTAGAGCGGGATGTTTTCCTAGTAGCCCTGCACTCCATGGCTTGTGGTCCCTTCCTCTGTCTCCAAAGCTCTGGGGAAATCACACACACACACACACACACACACACACACACACACACACACACACACACACACACACCAGGCACCTAGTGATGTCAGCTCTTCTGGAAATGACTGCCTTGAGCACTAAGGCCTTGTTGCCCCAGAGAGGACATGCAGAACCAACCAGACAGTACACATCAAGGTACAAACCCTGAACACACCCAGCCTTCTTCATACTCCTTGAGGTATCCATCGGGTCAGTAACTGGACCCTGAAGGGCCTTCTAGCTGTTCTTAAGTGTGCAAAAGAGCAATGGAGAGCTGATGGCAGCAGTTGTTAACAGACTTGGGTTCAGTTCCCAACACCCAAGTCAGGCAGCTCACAGCCACCTGTGGACTCTAGCTCTAGGGGATTCAACACTTCTGGGCTCCTTGGGCACCCGTGGTCACTCATCCACAAATCCACACACAGACACCTACACACATAAATAAAACAACCCCTTAATGAAATAAACCAAAACAGAGGCCCAAGACAGGGAGACAGACATGGAGACTGCTACCACCTTTAAATGTAACAGCCCAAATCGATCAGGATGGCGGAATGGCCACAATGGCCGCTGAGCGGGAAACTAAGGGTGCTTCTGGCTGTTCTTGGTCCTGGCTTCTTCCTACTTTGCTATAAACTCTGAGCGGCCTCTGAGATTTCCCTCATTCCTTCTTGGTTCTGTGACATGTGTGTGCCCCTAAGGCCATGTAAAAATAGACTCAGGAGCCTGGAGCAGAGGCGTCTCAGCTGCCCGAGGATCTCAGACACTCCCAGGGCACGCTGCCGGCTTGCTGGCAGCTGCCTGGAGGGCTCCTGGCCACTGTGCCTGGAAATTTGATCTGGTTGCAGATGTCCCTTTCCTGGCCCGGGAGAATGAGGCTGAGAGACCTGGCGCCCAGAGGCATCTCAAGTAGGGGCCACCTGCCCGTGGCACCAAGTGAGTTCTCAGTGACAGGGCACCTCAGGCCTTTCCCAGAAACATCCAGACCCCTCCCTGCCTGCGAACTCCTTGCCAAGCTTGGCCGCTGCTCCAGAGTCAATAAACATAGGGAACAGGGACAGGTAAGGAGGAAGACACCATTTTTTTTTTTTTTTAAAATGGTGTTCCTTCTCCATGTCAGTGAAGACCCCGGCTCCTCCTGGATGACTATCCCGTTCCCCCAAATCCTCAGTTTCCATATGCAAACACAGATTAAAAGTCATCCCTCCACCTTAAAGCCCTTCTGATCCCTAGTATTGTCTGCTTGATGGAATTTAGGATCGCCAATGTGGTTTAAGTGAGGCTGGAGGACTCAACCCAATAAAGGAGGCACCACTGCATGAGCCGGTGTCCCAGATTGGAGAAAATGGAGATAGTGCCCAGTGGTACCCCACGCCTAGCACACAGATCACCCGTAAAGCAATGCTGCCCTGATCCTGGTGGTGATGACAGAAAATGGTCCTCAGAGCGTAAGCAGCATACATACACTGGGACACAGTGTGTGACCTCAAAAATGCATGTGCACCTCAACCTTAGGGGTCAGAAGAAAACAGAAGCCCTAATCCCATCACAGAGGGAAGGAGGCGGAGGACCAGAGCTGGCGCCTGCTGCCTTGGCCCTGAGGTCTGATGCCACCTTTCTCCTTCCTCAGCCCGCTCCATCACTGTGTGTCCCCAGGTGCTGGCCTTGGAAAGGGCTGGCCAGGGTAGGCCTGCCCCAAGCTGCCCGCCCACCTTACAGCAGCATTCAGCTCTAATCGCTTGTGAGTGGCGGCTCTTCATATAACGCTGGTGGAGCGTTCTTCCCGTGGAACTTGGAGAAGTTTGCCAAGTCCTGCCATACTTAAGTGCAGACTCTGTCTTGGCAACCTGGGTATTGGCATTTTTCACAGGGCAGAGGCAGGAGCAAGGGCATGCTCTAAGAAGGGGGAGGGGGTGTTAGGTTAGCCTGAGGTCTCTGGAGCCCAGAGGACAGCGGGCCAACTCCTGCAATCCACAATCTACTGAGCTGTATGCAAAAGCCTGGGTCTCTACCCCTTGAGGGGAGAACTGGCACTTTCCCTCCAACTTCTCAAAAGTTTTACATCCTTAAAGGCATGGACCACTAAAATGACAGCATCCGCATCATCACCATGGAGACTGCCACGGAGGCAGCAAATTCACCTGCTGGCTGCAAGGAGATGAACTAAGGATGTTTACCCAGTACTCTAATAGGCCCGGGAGCAAACGCTGTCTGCCTTAGTGTGTCCTACCATTTTAATCGCTGTCAACTATCAGTATTTTCATGGCCCCATTAGTTCTCATAAAAACCTTTATGGGTTGTGTGCTATTGTCATAGGGCAGGAAACTGGAGACTTCAAAGATTAAACAATTAATATCAGGCCCCAGGACAGCAGGAAGGAGCTGAACCTTGCCTAGCTCGCAACCCAGGCAGGCTAGATATTCCAGGGGAAAAGGCAAGATTCCCAGAGAGCAACAGAGGGGCCAGGAGGGGGTTGGAATGGAGGCCTGGCTGAAAGGTCCAGCTCTATGCCTCCCCCAAAGGGGACCAGAAAGCCAAGTTGCTTAAAATAATGATCCAAAGAGAAAGTCATCGCCTGCTGGCTAGTCCAAGGATCCACAGGGAACAGAGCCCCAGAGATCTCATGGGGCCTTGAGTTAAAGGCGAGAAAGAGCAGCCCAGTGGATGTTCAGTACCCTCTGGCTGATCTCCCATTTTTTTTTTTTTTTCTTTCTTTCTTCCAAACTAACACTTAATTCTGCTGAACAAATCATTTGAAAAAACCAACGAGATGCCCCTTGGTTGCCACGACAACATCATACAGCCAAAACATTTCAACCAGCTTTGACGCACCAGCTTACTTAAGGGTCCGTGGGATATGTTTGGTTGGGGAGGAGGGAATGGGGGTGTAGCGGCGACCGATGTTTCTAGAGCTCCACGTCAAGGATTTGGCACCAAAAGGTTCAAAGTCAGACTGAAATAGGCTAACAGCCTCCATAAAAACAAGCTGAGGTCAGGCTTGCCCTGGAAAAGTGAAGCCCTCACTCCATCAACGGCGTTACTTTTTGCTTCCTGGGGAGCTGGGCACTGAGAGCCATGGATGCTGAGTCCTGGGGATAGTGCCAAGCAACCCGGTCCCTACACTTCTGTCTGCAAAGGGCCGTGCCACAGGGGCCACAGCCAACCAGGATGGGCCATCCCAGTACAGAAGGGCTTATACAACCAAACACCGCCTGGACACACGCTAAGGCTGACCCAGGAATCCATGACTCCTTCCAGTGGGCAGGGCAGGGCTGCACTGCCTAGATCCCATGGCCGAACTGCCATCCAAACTGACAGCCTTTGATCTCTTCCTTCAGAAAAAGCTTTACTCTGGGATGGCAGCAATCTGGAGATAGAAAAAGAAGCCCGCTTATCCCATATCTAAACAGCCCTCCATGTCTGTGAGGTCTGCCACCCCTTGGTCTTTTCCAGGCCCCACCTATCACCTTGGCCCAGAAGGACAAGGACAGACACTGCAGAGCAGCCAGAGGGGGCTCTCAGCGCCAGCGATGATTGCCCTGGGGTGCGATGGGCCAGAGAGTCACGTGCTGTAACTGTTCTCTGGTCTCTGCCCATTCACCTGACTGCCGTGTGTGCTGAGGCCACATCTGGATGCTGGCTGTTCACCTGGCTTAGCCCAGGGCTTGGCACCGGGAGACACTCTGTGACTGTTGTCTGGGTGACAGGTCACTAGGATGCGAAGCCATGGCCCTCTCGTCCACATGCCTCTACCCTGGGATTCCAGCCCGTTTCCCAGCGTTCTGACTTTCCCATGCTTTAAAAGGAGAGCGAGACGCAAAGCAGGGTCTGAGTGTGGTTAGAGGCGAAGCTAGAGCTCTCAGTCCACGTGTGGACAGGGCACTGTTAGGGAGGGAAAGTGGCCTCTCTCCCAGGTTTGCTCTTCCTGCAAAGCTCACTGAGCAGCTGATGCATCAGATGCCTGCTTGGAACTGTTGTTTTTCTTCGGTCCCTTTACTGACAGCTCCTGGCGGGTATTCCTTTTCTATATTTTGGGAGCGTGGCTCACCCTCCCGGTAGAGCAACCTTTGCAAGTTCCCATCTCACTGTGTGTGTTTGTAATCTTCCCTCTACCAAAACGATGCTCTCCTCCAAACAGCAATGGGTCATCACTGATCGCCCTAAATAATGTTGCTGTGTGGTGGTGGTACATACTGCATATCTTTAATCCCGGCACCCGGGAGGCAGAGGAAAGTGGATCTCTGTGAACTCAAGGCCAGCCTGGTCTACAGAGCAAGTTCTAGGACTGCCAAGCCTACACAGAGAAACCCTGTTCTGAAAAAACAAAAACAAAGAGCAAACAACCAGAACACTTGCAAAACAATAATAATAGAAATAAATAATAATGCCTAACGGGGAGATTAGCTTTTTAGGAACTTAAGAGATGGCAACTGGCATACTATCAATTTACATTTGACAGGACTACATACATTTCAACTGTGTGAATGTTTACACACATACCACGCGCCCACACATGCAGGCACGCGCACACACACATAACGATTCAGTCAGTCAAAGCAATGTCTCAAACACCTCACCTCCTACAGGACCTGGTAGCTCTGCCTCGTGCCTTGTCACTGTTTTATGTTGCTATAAAGGACAATATCCTTGCTTAAGGCATCACCCTGGTGAGGACATCACTTGTCAAGGTTGCCGAGCAGAGTCCGGAAGCCACCCTTCATTTCTCACCACCACAATGCCGACTCCCTGTCCCTCCCCCCTTTATTGGCAACCAGACCACATGTCCCAAAGCGCTCTAACCCTAACCCTAACCCGTCTGAGTCTCTGCACCCCACACAGGCACGCTCTCTTCAACAGAAGAGAATGGCTATCATCTACAGTCTTCATTTTCCGAGACTCACATCGCCTTTGCTGAACCCTTCTCTGCTGTGTTTGCCAAGAGACATTGTCTGCTTCCAGACTGTAACCAATTATCGCAGGCAATTATAGAATTTTATATTGCTGCTCTAAAAAAGAAAAGCACCCCACCGCTGCCCCCCTCTGAGCGCTAACATAGCTGAGCTTGGGGAAGCCACAGGATCGCCTTGCTGTTGTGATAGTATTTATAACAAACGCATTTGCAGATAAAAATAAAGTTGCACAGAAGAGTCTGAGATGGTGGTATTTTACAAGCTTGAAAGTAGACTTCAATAACAAGCAGCATCTCCAATAAACCATACAGAAGACACATTCGTAGCAAGTAAAATAAAAGGCAGCCTACCTTCAAATGTCAGCTCTACATACATGACAACAGCTAGGACAAATGCATTGATATCTGTCCTAGAGGGAAGGAATGTCTCTCTTGCACATGAAGATAGACCCGTGTATGTAAAATGCTTGCACTAAAATTAAGTCTTCTAGTGTCCAAGAATTTTCAATTATTAATACACTAGACAGCTGCAGTAGCATTAGTAAAAATAGCAGCCAAGTCTTCCCAAGAGTCGGAGCAGTTCTCAGAGTCCTGTCTGGGGATTTTTCCTACGTAAGGAATGGCTGATCTGTGGATCAAACAAAGAGAGACACGGCCTCCGGGGTCTCACCCAAGAGAAACTTGATTCAGGACGTAAACTGGAAAATGACACACACACACACACACACACACACACACACACTCACACACACACACACTCACACTTATAATAAAAATGCGTTTTGTGCATTTTAAAAAGTTGTATAAAAAGGCTGCCTTCTGCCCAACTCTTCAGGATATAAACATGTCAGAAAATTAAAGGGAGCTCGAGAAATGCCAGGCACTCTGGAATGTCTGTGACACCTGTCAAGCCGTGGGGAGTGGAGTGGGGATGGAAAACTATTTTATGCCCCCCTTTAGATTTCTGGAAGCGAATCACGTCCAGGCTGTTGAACGTTCTACCAGACTCTGACAGCATGCGTTCTCTGAGTGAAGCAATGTGAGCTCCCACATCACAGACCCCACTCTCCCAAATACAAGGATCACTGGGAAGTCAAAGACTTGGCAACGTGAGGAAAGAACATACTAAACCAGCTAAAGACTAGTTTTTGCCTTTTTAAAGCTTAAATGCATCACCCTGGTGAGGATATCACTTGTCAAGGTTGCCGAGCGGAGTCCGGCAGTCGCCCTTCATTTCTTACCACCACAGTGCCGACTCTGTATCCCTCTCACCCTTACTGGCAACCAGATCACATGTCCTACACATCCCGCCACCCCGTCTGAGTCTCTGCACCGCACCCCACACAGGCAGAAGTGATCACAGATCTTTGAGTCATAGAGTGTTCATGTTCTAATCATGCATGCCTTTGTGCCCATGCTGTAGGATTTATTCTCAACACAAAGGCTATTTCATCTTTGCAGCCTGACAAGCTATACAAACGTCACAGCCATATCTTAATGAATGCTAACAAATGTGTCAGAAGCAGAAACGCATAGCGACATCGGGGTGGCTGATGGTGAATTAACGTGACCCCGCGGAGCAGGGCTTCTGGTGTGAAAGTTTACCAGGCTGCTCAGGTCTTTTAGAGTCACAGCCTGCTGCCCTTACACAAACACCACCAACGGACAGCCCCGCTTACCATTTGCGATCTGTTCTTTGGACAGCCATTGATGTCTTCAATCTTGTCGTTCGCTGTAAAAGGAAACACAAGTTAGAGCCACAGATAGCAGAGAGGCACAATCAGGACTGACTGTCAGAACGCTTGAGTCCAGGCAAGTCCTCGGGCCCACACCGGGGTCTGTCTGATCAAGGCTGTGTGTGAAATGCTGAGCGGCATCCAGCAAGCTTCGGGACTTACTCATCAAGTTGCCGTCCTCCAGGGACAGCTGGGGCAAGGTCATCCTCCCTTCAAGTAGAGCCAACTGCACTTGATGGGGCATCGTGATGTCAATGTCTGACCTGGGAAACAGTGAGCCGGGATTGCTCAGCAGGCTACAGAGACACAAACTTAACTGCAGCCCCTCCACAAGGACAGGGTGGTTCTGGGGGCACTGGCCCACTTCTGACTCAGCAGGTGGGGACCGAAGCCAATGGAAGCTGCTCAGAGCAGCTGTAAGCAGTAGTGCCAATGTTGCCTTTGGCCGTCCTGACTTTGTGAAGGGGAGGCAAATGATGAGACGGGAGAGTGAGATCCCGAAGCACCTTGGACCAAGACCACACAGCAAATCGGGGTGCACAGGTGCCTGAAGTGTGAGCACGTTGCTACTGGGGGGAGTGAAAGAGGATGCACTGAGTGGGCAGGAATAAAGTGCTAACGAGGAAGGAAGACGCAGCGTCCTGTGGTGAGTGCAGCTTACCACACGGAATTCCTAGGGAGATAGAGCCAGGGCGGCTGTGGAGAGGGGACCAAGTGGGAGCAGCAGGAGGCAGCTGCTGATGCTGCTTGTGTGCATCAGCTCTAGAGCTGCTCAACCTCTCTGGGCCATATATTCCCCCTCTGTGTACAGAAGCTAATACCACCTATTTCAAGAGGAGCAACGGAAACGTGATGGCAGGGCCTGGCACACAGTAGGTGCTTTGTGTGTCATCAGTTTCTTATCTTGATGACTCCATGTCAGGAAGGCTCAGAAATTCACTTACACCTTCATGTTAGATAAGCCCCCATCCCTAACCCTAAGCACATACCCGCCCCCATGTCACTGGAAGGCAATGTGCACAGGGGCCTGGCCCAATCCTACTGATCTCACATGGGATGCTCCCTCTTCTTGTCCCCCCAACACCAAGGCTACATCTCACATTGTCTCAGAGCTCTACAAATCTAATTCCTCCCCCACTGCCTCAAATTTCTCATCAGACTGTTATGACTATAATGGCTATAACTTCCACAGAGAGGAAAGACTAAAACCCATCTCAAAAGGATAATGGCATCAGAGTCTTCAAAGACTTCAGCATACTCGCCCTCCAGCAGCTGAGGTTATGCTGTCTGGAGAGAGAATCTCAAAGATGGAAAGCACGAGCCAGCCTGGTTGATACACACTTGCTTGATTCATGCATGGCAAAATGAGTAGATGCGCAGGCTGGTGGCCCGCCAGGGAAATCTCAATCTTCAGAGATGACGTGGAGGGTTTTTCAACCCTACTTAATGTCAGGACACAGGGAAAAGGGTTCCGGAAAGCCTTAAGACCAAAGGAATACCAAGGAAAGAAGATGGACGGTGCCCAGTTGGCCAGCACGAGGCTCAATAGCAGAGGACTTGCTTAGCGCACACAAGGCACTGGGTTTAGTCACTAGTGGGGGGAAGGCAGAAAGGGAAGGAGCTGCTCAGTGAGCAGAATGGCATCTGTTTGTTTAGTTCATGAGAAAATACAAGTATCCGGAACAGATTGCTGCCGTGTGAACCCCATAAGAACAGAGAGCTCCACCTGTCTTGTTTCCTCCAACAATCCCAGGGCTTAGGGCAGTGCCTAGCATAGTAGTCATTCGAGAAATATTTGTCAAAGGGAATGAAGAAATGGGTATTCGGAGCATCTCAGGGAAGCAAGGCTTTGCTGCTGCTTCCGAGGCAGCTGCCCCTTTGTTAGTAAATACAGATGCACATACTGAGGACAGGAAAATAACGGAATGCTCTCAACAGATGGCATTCCTTCACACATGGGAGATTAGGGCAAGCACAGAGGCTGCCCACCAATTTTCGGATGTTAGAGTGCGGTCCTGGCAAATCAACAGCCAAGGAAGCTGTCTCCACTGCAGGCTTGGAACAGCCCGAGTTGTGAATCACTGCCCTGATAAATGCACCTATCAGTCAGTGTCCCCTTCGCTGGGTTCTGATGAGGACCCACGTTGCTGCCTCCCCATCACAGAGCAGGATGGGTAGCTGGGATGCTGGGATGCTGAGGAGGTGACTTGGGGAGTGGTAAGGATCCTGTTACATGGACATGAAAGAGTTTGGTCTGATGACTCCTCTAATTCTCACTGGCAGTCTGTCACATAAATGTACTCATTCCATCTGTGAATTCAAACATCACAGCTCCCATGACCTAATACTGCCATTCACAACGGTGAAAATAAACCCACGGGGTATAGCCTGCTTATCAGCACTTACAGAGTGCGCAGGAAGACGTAAGTCAGATGGCTAATCCAAACTCAAACTCTTAAAAGAGCGAGGTTAGGTCTTGGGCCACCTAGTTTCTATTTTTATATAATTTAAATATTTCTTTGCTTAAATCCCCAAATATTTCCATGGTTGTCATAAATGCTTACAGTGTTAGGAGCCTTAGCGGTTGTGTTGGCCCTTCAGAGCCAAACGCATTAACTTATGGCAGGGGGTCTTTGGTTGGAGCCCCAAATAAGATCATCAAAAAGCACACATTTGTCTGCAGAGCGCTCAGCCACGGTTAAACTGGCATCTCTAAGAACCAGTGGTAATTATCTATCCCAGCATGTTCGGGACACTTTTACCTCTGTTAATGCAGTGACCTGCCTGCACACAAGTCTGTGATTGGAAAATGTCAACACATACCTTCAGTAAAGGTAGTGGCGCCAAACCGTGTGCCTTTCTGTACCCTTTCAAAGGACACGGTGTGTTCTAACAGCTTGTGGACTGACGTCCTGAACATGCCTGGCTACTGACAGCCCAGGCAACAGGGAAGGATGAAAATTGTTTACACAGACCCACCCTGCGGGCCATTGACAGAAGGGGTGTGTGGTCCCATAGGCTGTCTTGAACTTCTAGGGTAGAGGAAGCGGAGGAAGCCCTGAGTGAATGAAGGTACGGAGTAGACAGCCATGCCAAGGGCTCCTATGCCACAGATCCACAGGAGTGGCAAAACCTTACCCAAGTGAGGCTCAAGAGGGGCGGCAAAGTTTCCCTCAGGGGCCCAAGTGCGAGTGTTTATAAATGATTAGCTAGTGTGACCATCTGGGATATGTGCAGCCTGAGACGGCTCACGTACAGAGCCTGCCTACCCAAACTCACTCACTACCAGCCCCCACGCTACACCTGATAAAGAGCTTCTGGCTTGCAGTAGGTATCCCCTATCCAAGCGCAAACCCCACAACCAGACCTTAGCTTCCCTTCCCATGTGGTCCTTTCTTCATTCCCTTGATGCCCCTAGTCAGGGCTCCAGGACTCAAGCCATGGGGGACAAGGTTCGGGGACATGATAGAGAAGGCAATGCCAGACAGGGGTGAGAGGTGTCCCTTACTCTAAAATGATTTAAGCTGGCCTCAGACTCAGAGACTCACTTGCCTCTGCCTCGGGGACGTTGGGATTAAAGGCGTGCGCCACCGCTGCCTGGCACCCCGCCTGCTTCTTACCACCCTCCACCGCCCCCAGCCCCGCATTTTCTTTCTTCTTCCTCCTAGCTTGGTTTTTTTTTTTTTTCTACATAGGAACACATTTTTTAAGAAAACGACTCTTACTTTACTATCATTACTACTGACACTCTTGCTATGTTGCTCAGGTGGGCTCAGCCAGTCTCCACCCCGTAGCCTATCGTGTGACCGGGACTCCGTAGGCGTCCCGGCACACCTGGCTTAAATCATTGTAGAGTAAGCAACACAGATCACATCTGGGGCCCCTTGTACTTTGGTATGGATTTCCACAGAGCATGGGTATCATCTTCCATGGCATAATTACAAAACGCAGAAAATTTAGCATTGATACAATGCCAGTACTCCAATTTTGTCAACTGACTAAAAAATGTCTGAGAGGGTATTTTATCCCCCTTTGGGGGCTGCAGGCAGAGACCACACAACCCATTTCACTGTCGCGCCCACTTAGTCTCCTCCTTCCTGGCATGGTTTCTCTCTTTGTCTTTCAAGGCGTTGATGCTTTTGAGAAACACAGGCTATTTTTCTGTTTTAATATTTTTTTTAAAAACAGAATGTTCCACAACTTGGGTTTGTCTATGATTTCTTGTGATTGGTTGCACGTGCTCCATCCCAAACTGGAACATAACTGAAGTTAGGTATACCCTGTTCTTCCCAGGGTACCATGTCAGAGGCCAGGATACCCATCTACCCCTTATCAGGGCTGCGATTCTGATCATGTGGCTTATGATAGGGACTGATAATCCCGCTCCACAGCCTAGGGTTCCTCTCCCATGCTACCTCTGTTTGCGTGATCCATAAAAGATAAAAACCTAGGTGCTGTGGAGGAGAGAGATGCTAGCCCCGCCCTCGCCAAGCCTTCTCCAGCTGTGGGCCACGCTGGGGATTCGCCAGGAAGATGCAGCAGTACTTATCGGTGACGGCATTCTTCCTCCTGGGAAGTCCAGCTCCCTCTTCTCCGCTGCTGGGCTTAGTTTTAAATTTCCTACTCATTATGACTATAGTCCATATGTTACTCTATTGTTGCAATCCACTAGTAGCATCAATTCACTCCGACACCCCGGGTTTGACTGTTACTTGCAGCCCGGGAGACCAGAAGTGAGTGGTCCTTAAGAAACGCTAAGAGATTCTGCTCAGTGAACACATGTATCCCCCGCAGTCACCAAGGCCAGAGGCGGACATTTAATTTCCACCGCGGCTGTGTGTGGAGGTGAGGCTGATGTGGGGTGATTTAGCCTCCAGGACAAAGCCTTCATGGACAGCGTAAGAGAGGCTCTGGGGAGCCTTCTATCCATCCCTTCCGCCATGCCCGGCTTTCAGGGAGTGAATGAAACTCTTACCCCTTAGTCCTCTCAGCTTTTTCTGGAGCTCACTATGCGCCAGCCCCAGATCTAGAGAGGACGAAGGCCAAGACCATAGTAGGTGGAATGATGGAGGTCCCTGCAGTTGTGGCTGGGCAGCCAGGGGAAGCATCAGAGCATGAGTAGGATCACACCAGCCCAAGGGTAGCCACAGAAGTCCAGCACATTACACGTGTGGCCCAGTGGGGCGCTAGTTCTGGAAAGCTGCAGTGTAGATACACAGATGCACACGTCGGTGTCCATATACAAATGCCGTCTATACTTTCTCATAATGAGCATACAAAAGGGGGAAACACTCAATTCATAATTCAAGAGGAGGAATGCTGGATAGTCCACACCAAAGTCAGAGAGTGTTGCGCCTCTCCCATCAGGAGATTCACCGTAGGGTAATGGTGAGTGCTAGCCTATGGTGGCATACTTTAAATCCCAGCACCCTGGGGGCAGAGGCAGGGGGATCTCTTGGGAGTTTCAGGCCAGCCCGGTCTATATAGTGGGTTCCAGGCTAGCCAGTGCTACATAGTAAGACCCTGTCTCAACATACAAAACAAAACAAAGAAAGTTCCCCACGGGCTCACATGTCTGAACACTTGGTCCCCAGCTGGTGCATTGCTGGGGAAGGTTGTAGAACTCTTAGGAGGTGGAGCCTTGTTGGAGGAAGTGTGTGTGTGTGTGTGTGTGTGTGTGTGTGTGTGGAGGGGGACCTGACCTTTATAGTCCAAGACTGCTTTCTGTTTTCCTTTTCTTGCCAAATATGGACGCAGTTTGAGCAGCCAGCCCGCTGCTCCCGCCACACCTTCCGTGACATGATGGGCCGTATCTTTCTGCAACTGTAAGCCAAAATAACCCGCTTCTCCCTTCGGTAGCCTTTGTCAAGTGTCTATCATAGTGACAGGAGAGCCACAGAGACTGGTGGAAATGTGCTGCCTTCCCAGTTCCATCTCGAGGACCTCTGTGCATGCGCAGGGCATAGATGTGAACTCAGGCACGGAGTCGGAGAAACAGTGCGCCAGCACCTGGCCTTCCTTGGGAATCCCCACAGCCAGAGATGCCCTCTTCTGGAGCTTGAGGTGCCTGCCCCAAAGGCTGCTGTTACATGAGGAGCATCCTTCATTTGAGAACCTGAAATCCAAACTGCTCCAGGAGCTGGAACTTTCAAGCACCACGCACGTACAAAGTTCCCCACTATTAACATTTCGTTCCACATACAAAATTATCGAAAACACTGAATAAGGCTATCTTCAAGCTATGTCTACAAAACGTTTATGAAACCTAAGATGTCTTGCTTAGACTTAAAACATTCCCGACATATCACACGTACACAGACATATATCAGAGTCTAAAAACCTGAGATCCAAAACCCACGTAAACCCAAGCCTTTGGATGTGAGAAACGATGTCGGTACTAACCTGAGCCTCCAGAACCACAGGTCAACAGTTTAGTTCAAAACGAGCCATTCATCCATCCGAATAGACTCAGGGAAGCATCCGATGCTCCCGAGGGATCGCTCACCTTTGTAGCAGTGTTTAGCAAACTGACAATACACATCCTACCATGAGCTTCTTTTGAGTCTGTGGTAGGCATGATTAATCAGTTCCGACACTAGACATCATCTTTCCTTGGCCTACTGTTCTAGACAGCTGCTACTGAGTGCTATCCCTGAACACATCAATTTCACATATTTCTTATTTGATCTCTAACTCGCATTTCATGAAACACCCGTAAAGAGCAGAAGGAAAAGGTGGCTGACCCACTTTCAAGTCAGAGGGACAGCTAGGGAGATGGCTCAGTCAGTGAAGTACATGCTGGGCAAATAGGAGAACCTGAGTTCAGATCCCCAGAATCCCACTTAAAAAGCTAGACAGAGGGGCACATGCCTGCAACTCCAGCGTTGGAGAGACAGAGACAGGGGGGTCCCCGAAGTTCACTGGCTAGCCAGTCTAGCTGGATCAAAGATCCTGTCTAATAACCAAAAGCAAATAAACAAAAACCCCACAACAACAACAACAAACCAGAGGTGGAAAGGGCAGGAGAGATGTCTCTGTGGTTAAGAGTGCTCGCTGCTCTTAACAGGAGACCTAACTCTGGGTACCAGAATCACATCCCCTGGCTTATCCTGCTTGTAAGTCCAGTGCCCTCTTCTGACCTCAATGAGCATACTCACATGTGTAAATACACACACGCACACGCACACACACACACACACACACACACCCAATAAAATAAATCAAGGAGAGTAAACAAAGGTGGATTAACTAAGGTACCCTACATCCACGCCTGACCTCCACCAATGCACATGTATACCCATGCACAAACTTAAACTCTCATGCTAACAAGTATATACCCCAAAACAGGCAGACAGACAGACAGACAGACAGACAGACAGACAGAGAGACACCAGTGGGAGGGGGCGGGCAGAGGCAGCAGAAGTACAGTGAGGTCCCACAGATGAGCCATGGACTAAGGCAGAGAAAAGACCCCCACCCCCAGTATTGTCCTGTCTCCATTTTCTCTCTCGCTGACAGCGGAAACCTGGGATGGCTCCAACAGCATCACACAGCAGTCCCACCCCTGGATTAGTTAAAGCAGGCCGGCTGGCAGCTGACTTCAAACCCCAGATCAATCAGATACAGGTTGCTTCAACACAGACGCAGACAAGGTACTACCAGAGCCCCCAGTGAGGTGAGCCCTGGACGTCCACCTCCATCCCCAGGGAGGCACCGAAGTGCCCTGAGCTGCTCAATAAATGGTCATGGATGAAGGCGGTCACTGTGACAGGTAAAAAGTCTCCCACAAGCTCCTCAGCCACACTGAGTGAGCCTCCATTTCCCCATCGGTAAAATGGGAAATCCATTACCCACTTCCTAGGGACGGTGTGTCATTCTGTAAATATGTTTCTCTTATTGGTTAATGAACAAAGCACTGTTGGCCAATAGGAAAGCAAGATAGGCGGGACTAGGAGACAAGGAGGATTCTGGGAGATGTAGTAGAGGAGAGTCAAGATGTAGGGACTTGAGAAGTCCGGACCCTCTATCTGGTAAGATAAGGCCACGTGGAAACACTTAAATTGATAGAAATGGGTTAATATTTAAGACAGAGCTAGACAATAAAAAAAGCTAGTAGCAGGCCAACAGCTTTATATCTAATACAGCATCTCTGTGTGTTATTTGGGGCTGAAGCGGCTGTGGGACCAGGCTGGGGAGAAAACTGCTCATCGTAACAAGTCTACATGAGGTACATGAGTTAGTGTCTTAAAGAATGCGGTGTGTGCAATAATGGAGAGCAGGAGGAAGAGGAGGGATTGGAAGGGAACAGAGTTTAGGTGTCCCCAGCACGATGCGTGCAGTGGTATCTACACTTAGTACAGTCCTCTCACTGGGTGTGAGCAGGACCTGTAACTCCAGCATTATGGAAGACAGGTCATCCGGCTGGGACAATTGCTCCAGAGACCGGCTCGTTTGCTGACACTAAAGAAGTGAGTGAGGAGTCCTGTGTGACGGGAGGTTAAAGAGCAGCTGCTAGGAGGGGATGGCGATCTCCCGCTGGTAGTCAGCAGGAAGCCGGGACCCAGAGCGCCCCAGTCACAAGTGAATGAGCTCTGTCAGTAATTCAAGCAAGCGTGAAAACAAACCCTTTTCCAGCAAGTCCCTACGTGAGGGTGTGACCCTGAACATACTGTGACCATGAAGCTGTGAGACAATGAAGACACAGGTTTTTGTTTGTTTGATTGACTGACTGATTCTTCAAGACAGGGTTTCTCTGGGGAGCACTGGCTGCCCTGGAACTCACTCTGTAGACCACACTCACCCAAACTCACAGATCGGCCTGCCTCTGCCTCCTGAGCACTGGGATTGAAGGCGCGGGCCATCACTGCCAGCTAACACAAGTTCTTTTCGTGGCTGCCTTTGTGAGCCTTGGGAAGCAGCAGTCTGCTGACCCTGTCCCCGATGATGGGCGGGGGGGGGGGGGGGGGGGGCTCATGGCCATATCTTCTCTATGTCATGACTTACCTGGCGGCCAGGGGACTCAGTTATGCATGCCCAAGTTTCCCTTTTAAAGCAAGCGTGCCAAGCCCACCTCTCTCTCTTGCTCCTTCTTTCTCTCTCTCTCCCTTGCTCCCTTTCTCTCTCTCTCTCTCTCTCTCTCTCTCTCTCTCTCTCTCTCTCTCCTGCTTTCGGTAGGCCACCAGCTACCCCCCCTTTCTCTCCCCTCTCTCAATAACCTCCACGTGGGCGCTGAGCCTCGTGTGTTTGTGTTTCACAGGCGATAGCTGTAGCAACAGAACAGCAGTGAGGATTGTCTATAAGTCGCAAGAGAAAGGCAGCGCTAGGGATGGAACCTGTGGCTCACATGCTAGCTGAGCATCCTTCCAAGCAAGCTATACCCCCAGCCCTGCTGAGTTTCAACAGAAACAGCAAGCTGGGCTCCACACAACCAGAATCGGAAGAAAAATCAAGGGAATGGTCAACATGCGGGGCAGGGCTTGTCAGCGTTCCAATTTCCATGGCTCACTGGACCTTTCCGGACTGGTTTTCCTGTAACCCACTAGCCTTCAGAGAGAAATATGAGCTTACCTACAACCTGGATGATCTGGGCCAGGAGCACGCCGTCGGTCACATCTTGCTGGAGGTCCTTGATGAGGCGTTTGTGGCCAGATTTGGCGAGGTAATGATTGGCCCAATCGGTGTAGATCTACAAGAAAAGCACACAGGTGACTTCAGAAATCTGGGAAGAGCCCACTATAGGGCCAGAGGTAACTGCTGGGGCCCATGCTTGGGTGCCACAGTCCCTGCCTCGCTGGCACTGTTGAGCTAGCGAACTCCGGAGCTGCCAGAGGCATTAACATTCAGTGCATTGTCCCGTGGAGGCGTTCAGCAGGCTGCAACAGTCCTGTCTATTGACAAAGCTGTGTCAGAGCCTAGGGAAAAGCTAAAGAGAGCATCAAAATGTGCAGAGTCCTGAATAGGCCGGGGGACAGTTTGTTGGCGACGGCTTTGCGACACGGTAGCTCTGAACACAAGTGGGGCCGCTCCCATCCCTTCTCATACTTTTTATTTTATGGAGAAAACATATGGGGAGGGTTACCGCCCAATGGGCATCTTCGAACGGGCCATTATAGGGCAAGGAGGGCTATTGAGGGAACAGAGTTCTCAGGAGCCTGGCTCCCTTGTGAAGCAGCCAAGAGGGAAAGACAGAGCCCTGCCTCCACACACGTGGAAGTGGAAGAAACTATGGCCTCACCACCATTGAAGATTTAACCAGGTTAATTAAAAGCCAGCCACCGTGTTCACTGACAGGACTCTACAAATAAAAACCAGCCAACTCCAGCACCTGCTGTGGGCCTTTTTTTCCCTGGAGGGATAAATGTAAAACCTTATAAAGGTTCAGCTACGGAAGTATGAGTGTCCCAACATCTAACTTGGAGAACCGGTGAATTTATTGGGCTACAGAACACTGTGACCTCAAAGCAGCCACAACTGTGATAAGGCTCATCTCAGCGTGATGGCCACTTCCCCATAGCTGCAAAGATGCCATCTCGTCTTCGGTTAACTTTCTGCAGATTATACTACACTTTAGCATCTCCTCTGGCCAGGGAGCCACAGGCAATCACGACAGGAAGTTAAATTGGGGAGCAGCTAGAATCTCAGTGGAGGGGTCCAATGTTCCCCTGTCCCCACTCCATCTAGGGACGACTTCAGCAAGCAGTAGCAGAGCCCATCTTGTGGGGCTTCTGTGAGTAGTCACGGGCTGCTTGAGAGGAGGATGGCTGTTGTGCTCAGGGGAGCACTCTACAACATCTTTAAGTACATCCATGTGCACAGTGGACCAGAAGGCAAAAGCTAGGTGGTCCATGGGAGCACAGATCCCTTGGGGAGCTCTTCTACATCACAGACTCATCAGAGCAAAGGGACATTTTCTTCTAGGTAGGGAAGCCAAGAAAACTCATCCAAAGACAGAAGAGACTCCCCAGATATTTATTTCCCCCAATGACTTTAAGAGCTTTGCTTATTTCTGAGCTTGTATGGGGATGTGGAGTGGGGAATGGATATACAGGCTATGGCAGGTCCCACACCTTTCTTGGTGACATGAGTGGGCTGCTCAAAAGAAAGGACAACGCCCTCCCAAAAGATCAGAAGCAACAGGTTCATATCTAAGCCTTCTCCTTCCTCTGGTGGACCTCAGCAATAATTCAAAAAAGCTTACAGAGTAGAAGAACCTCAACTGCCACTGGCCTCTGCCCTCCAGCCTTGACCAGAGGAAGTCTCACTTTGTTGGAGGTGCTGTTCCCAAGGCTTCTGAGGAAAACTGTGGCTAGGCAGCATCTCCAGCTGCTCAACCCCAGGACGGTGAGACACAACAAGACTGCACATTCTTGTTTAGAGGTGAAAGAAGCCACTTCTACCACTCACTAGACATTCACTCCAGCTTCCATTGTGGAGACCAGAGGCGCATAGGAGCCTTCTGTGTAACAGCTTGGGTACCAGCTCTTACATCTATGTGTGACCCCTCTGCCCACTGCCAAGTTATCCAAGGTCAGAGAAAGAGAGAGAGCTGTTAAACAGAGTCCTTTCACTTTCTTGGTCTTTGTTTTGAGTTAGAACTTAGATAGCTAAGGCTGGACTCAAGCTGTCTATGTAGACCAGGATGACCTTGAACTTCTAACCCTCCTGCTCAGTGGTGAGATGGCAATCGTGCATCATGTTGCTGTTATACTGTTCTTGGAAGCAAACGCAGGGCTTCATAAACGCTAGGCGAGCACTCTACCAATTGAGCTACATTTCCAGGCTCATCTCTAACTCATACAATTCATATAATTCATAAAATTCTATTCAATAAACTTAGCGAAAGCAAAGGAATCAAAACACCACAGTGGCAGCTAAAATGGGCAAACTGAAATTTAACCAGTTAATAAATTAAATTATTCAGAGGAGAGATGAAGAAAAATATGAAAAGGAACGGAGACAGACCCGGGTTCCAGTCCCAGTTATGAAAGCAGCTCTACGGAAGAGATCTGGGTCTGTTTAGTTCAGTGATGCTCCCCAAGTTAGTACAATAGCACAGTATGCCTCAACATCCCAGGGTGGACAGATGGCTGGTTACCTGGTTGACTACAGGGAACCACCAAAGCTAGCTAGCTGAAAAGTTTTCTTATCTGTGTGATGGGACCCGCACTGTGCTTCCCAGCTATGGTGAGGACAGAATCAGCCAATGCACTGGGAGGCAAGTTCTGGTTTTTGTTTTGAGATGAAGTCTCTCTACATAGCCCTGGCTGTCCTGGAACTCACCCTGTAGAGCAGACTAGCCTTGACTTCACAGACATCTGCCTGCCTCTATCTCTCGAGTGCTAGGATTAAAAGTGTTCACCATAATACCCAGCTGAAGATAAGTTCGTATTCCAAAGTTGGAGCATAACAAAGCTCAGCCCAGACACGTGCTACCTATGTGAACTCATCCAATCCTTTACAGTGTCTGCATTCTGTGGCATAGACGAGATTGTGGTAGCCACGGTCAGTGGAGAAAACTGTAGAAAGGTAAAATACTTTATTCAGGGTCATCATACGCGACAGAGCCAGGAGAGGAGCCTGCTCTGAGTTGTTCCAGCCTTCCCTACAGATTCTTCCACACTGCTTCTCTGCATAAAGTCTATGTTAGGTCATTCGTCCCCAGGGACACCTCTAGGCCCCTTCCTCTATTTAGTTACATTGAAAGAATCAAACTTTTAAAAACACGCTCAAAGCTGGCTTTTTGCCTTGCCGTCTGTAATGCTATTGAGCAAGTCACCCAACCTCTCCGAGTTTCCATTTAGTTATCAAAGCTGAAAACTTGAACTGATGGGAGATGTCATTCTGTATATGTTTCTCATACTGGTTAATAATAAAGCACCATTGGCCAATAGGAAAGGAAGATAGGAGAGACAAGGAGGAAATAGGAAGTAGTAAGGAGGAGTCAAGATGGAAAGTCTGGAGAGATCTGGACGCCAGCCGCCTCCCCGGTAAGAGAAGGTCATGTGAAAATACATAGATCAGCAGAAATGGGTTAATACTTAAGACAAAGCTAGCCAATAAGAAACTAGTACCTGGCCAACAGTATAATATCAAATACAGAGTCTCTGTGTATTATTTGGGGCTGGCGCGGCAGCAGGACAAGACCAGCGGCGGCAGGCAGAAAAACCGTACTCGTTACATTGAACTACATCCAAGATAAACCTTTCTTCTTTTACGTTGACTTGACTCAGGTATTTTGTCACAGTGATGGAAAGCTGACTGGCACACTGGCCAGCCAAGAAGGGCAATGACTACAAGAGTCTCTCACATCGCAGAGGCATGACATGGGCCATGTGGGAGGCGCCACTGTATAAGAGAGAAATTTAAAGCCGTGTGCCCAAGCACTCAGCACTGAGCGAGAAGCAGAACTCAGTCAGGACTCTGGTGAGTAAGTGGCCCGCCCGCCTTTGTCCCTCCCTAGGTGGCTCCAGCTCTTTCAAGTAGGCGTGCTGTTTAGAAGGCCAAGCCTTTATGTGAGTCCACACATTCTATCTGGAAGCCAGGGCCAAGCTGCCTTCTTCTTTCTAAGAGTTTACACATGCGTGCAGGCATACATTCATGCACGCACTCACAGGGTGAGTCCGTGACCATCGTGATGAGGGGCAACAGGTAGACAGGTATGACACAGGAGCAGTAGCTGAGGTCAGAGGCAGACACTATGCTTGGCATGGACATCTGAAACCTCAAAGCCCACCCCCAGTGACACATGCCCTCCGACAAGGCCACGCCTCTCAGTCCTTCCCAAGAGTTTACAGTTTTAGCAACTAGGGGCCAAGCATTCAAATGTATGAGCCTATGGGGGCCGTTCTCATTCCAAGCACCTCACTCGGCTTCATCACCCGTAAAGTGGGGACTATATGGAACATATTATAAGGCGGTGCTGGCAAGTCACGGCCCGGACAGATGCCAGCTGGGCACCTGTTGGTGTTAGCAAAGTTCGTGGGACACAGCCGCATCCTTCTGTGGTCTCTGGCTGCTTTCTTGCCTCTAAGGCAATGCTGAGCAGTTATGACAGAGACCTCTGGCCCATAAAACCTCAAATATTTGCATCTGACTCTTCCTAGCCGTCTGCCAGTCTGTGCTCCCAAGAGCAAGCGTGTTGACACGCCAGCACGGAGGGAGCAAGCAAGCACTCAGCGGCGATGCCTCCAGTCCATCGCAGGAAAACTCATCAGGTCTGCTGTCTGCACGCTGCTGCTGCTTGCCCCTCTTGGGGCTCCCTGGCTCAACTCCAGGGCCTGCCCGTCCATGAAATCATTCTTAAGTTTCCTGATCCAACCCTCAAGGTCCCAGCGCCAGATGTGGGCAGCCACCAGATCTGGCCCATCTTCGCATGTCTGGCAGAGCCTCTCAGAGAAGCTGGCACATAGCAGGAGGCCATTATGTGCTGGCTGGGTCAAGCTGAGTGGAATGAAAAAGAACAGGTCTTGGGGAAATGATTATCCGTGAAAACTAAGGATGTGGGCTCTTGGTGAGTCTTCAAACCAGAATTTCTTTATAAATCAAGAAAGAGCTAAGGGGGCTAGAAAGTTGGCTCAGAGATTAAGAGCACTGGCTGCTCTTCTAGAGGGTGGGGTAGGGAAAGGGGACATTCAATTCCCAGCACCCAAATAACGATACAGCCATCTGCTACTCAACTCCAGTTCCAGGGAATCCAACCCCCTCTTCTGACCTCTGCAGGCCCTGCGTGCAAATAGTGCATACATATACATACGTACATACATATATAGGTAATACACACAGGTACATTAAAAATGCTTCTTTAAGAGATGAGAGTGGGTATAATCGTTACTTTTGGTTGTCAACTTGACTGCATCTGGAATTAACTAAAACCCAAGTAGCTGGTACACCTGTGAGGGATTTTCCTTGATTGAATCACTTGAGGTGGGCAGGTCCACTTCTGACCTGGGCCACGCCTCCTGGTGACACAGAAGAAGGAAGTGTTTGATCTTTGCCTGCCTGTCCTCACTCTCACTGGCAAATTCATTCCTTCACTGGCATTAGAGCCCATTTCTTGTTTTTCAGGATCCCAGCGTTTACTGAAGACTAGCTGAGACATCCTCCTGGACTGAACAACTGCAGGGTTCCTGAACTTTCTATCAGGAGACATCCATTGTTGGAACAGTTGAGCCATATCCTGTAAGTCACTCTAATAAATCTCATGTATGTATGTATGTATGTATGTATAGATGATACATGATAGATAGATAGATAGATAGATAGATAGATAGGATAAATTAATTAAAGGTACACTAGCCCACCCAGGCATGTGGCTCTGGCAGGCCCTGCCCTTCTCTGTTATTCCCTCTTCCTTGCTAAAAACCATTATACTCCCATATCTAGCCACCAAGGTCTATTTCCTCACACGGCCACTTCCTCCTCCTGAGACTGACTTCCAAAGTCCAGCAATCCAAGTATTAAAGATCAGCAATCAAAAGCCAGCCACCCACCCCCACGGCTCACCTAATTAATAAGCCAAATTAAAATTAAACACCCATTCTAACCCGGGATAAATACCCCTTCTCCCTTTTCCTTCATCAGGGCATCCTAGACCATTCTAACACAGACCTCCCCTCCCCCAAAAGACCCCACAAGTCAGAAAGCAGTCTCTTTAACTTTCCTTCCCTGCTTAATAAAGGCTCTCTCTGTGAAAACAGGTGCTAGGGTGTGGTTTGTGCCTAATCCAGGGTCCTGACCCCCACTGTGTGGGGTTCTCCTCCCCTTATTTTATCAGTTCTCTTTCTCTCGAGAACCTTGACTAAGAGCAACAAAATTAGCTATCCCACTCAACAGCCATCGGGGCAATCTGACATGGATCCTTGATAATTTGGAATTTCCCCTCCTCTCCCATCCCTAGCTCTTGGCTTCGGAAGACATGAACCACTCAGATTTATTTTTAAAGTCAGCTGCCACAGGCCAAGAAGTGTGGCCATAAACTCAGCCGCATCCCGCTTTGCTTGACGTCTCAATCACTCAAGTTACGCAGGCTTCCGAGGCTCACTGTGCTGACTAGTTTTTATGTCAGCTTGACACAGCTAGAGTCATCCGAGAGAAGGGAACCTCAATGTCTCTGTAAGATCTGGCTGTCGGCAGGCCAGCTTGTAGGGCGTTTTCCTTATTAGCGATTGATGAGGGAGGGCCAGCATTGTGGATGGGAACACCCTGGGCTGGCGGTCCTGGGTTCTATAAGGAAAGCAGGTTGAACAGCCATGGGGAACAAAACAGTAAGCAGCGCCCCTCCAAGGCCTCTGCATTAGTTCCTGTCTCCAGGTTCCCGCTCTGTTTGAGTTCCTGCCCTGGACTTCCTTCAAGATGACCAGTGAGGTTAGAAAAAACCCTTTCCTCCCCAACTTGCTTTTGGTAACGGTGTTTAGTCACAGTCGGAGAACTCCTAACCAGTCATCCCTGCTTCAAGCCAGGGCGAGAGACGGAGGCTTGGGCAGCCAAAGCACGTCGCCAAGGCTCTCAGGCTCTCATTCTCCCAAACTATAAGGACTTGGAGGCCACTGCAGCTATGTGTAGACACTCAGTGATCCTTGTTTGACCCCAAGGGTGTGTGTGTGTGTGTGTGTTTTCAACACAGCACAATTTTAGTGGGAAAGAAAGAGCAAAATCACCATCCCCAGCTGGATTCCAAATCAGCAAACCAGTCCAAGGTAAAGCGACCCCAGCGGTCTCACACTGGTGCCCAGGCAGGCCTTGCCCCTCCACGTCTCTGACCACCACTGTCCCCAACCCCTCTACCCAAAGCTTCGGTGTGCACAGATGTTCCTAGAGAAGCTGCTGTCAAAGTCAATGGGGGCGGAGGTGGAAGGCCCGGGCAGCAAATGGAGGCTTTCTACAGACCCTGGCAGGACTCCAGAGTGCCAAGTTCACTTGCCTCTCGCTCCACATCAGCCTCTGCCATGGGAGTTGAAACCCAGTGGATTTGGGAGTTGATAACCAGTGGAAGTAAAGGGTCTGATTACCAGACGATACCGTGCTGAACCAAGGGGGCAGGGCGATAATGTCTCCAAGTGTGGACTGCAATTAGGTCTCAAATGAGGGGAGGCCATTCTGTAATGCGGAATCCCACGGGGGGGGGGGGGGAGACAGCGCCAGAGCTGGAATGGAGGCATAGAATGCAGGCCGGAAATACAGGCTGGGGCTTCAGACAGAAGGCAGGGTGACACGCGCATTTTTGCATTGCCTGGAGAAAAGAGAGGCCCAGCACAGAGAAGCAAATTCGTCTATTTGGGGCTGCACAGCAGCTGGGCCAGAAGACCAGCTCCGCTCCTGAGTGAGATGTTTACCGCTGGCCACTTCTGCCCGGGGTCCTCAGAGCACCCCGATGCCCAGCCTCTACTCAGGGACTCTAGGCTCTCAAAGGGAACGTCTGCGTGGACTAGGCTGAGCTACCTGTAGCCTTCCCAGTTGGGGGTCCTTTGGTGGATCTTGTCCCCCGTGGGCCTCAGTGTCTCTCACAGTGCAGCCGCCACACAGGTGCTTTAGATAGGGGATGAGATCACGTATGTAACCAGCTAACACGGTGTCAGCATCTGGCACTCAGTACTAAAAGCAAAGCCGTTGTGAATACTCAAGTCAGACGCTGAGATGCAGAGGAAATGTCATTTCCGGTGGCAGAAAGAGGCCACTCTTCTTGCAGCCTCACGTTGTTTTAGTGATTCAGTTGGCGATCGTTCCGAAGAGGAAACGTCGAGAACTGTTAACAGGGCCTGCTTTTAATTGCCACAGCTTCCCCTTTTCTTGGCTGCCCAGGGGCATCGCTCTGAACACGAGGCGGTTGTGCGGTACCCGGGGATGCCCCCAGGGCCCTCTTACTCAGATGGACTCTCCTTAAAAGGCGGATAGTCTTTGAATACCAGGCATCTCTAGCAGCCTGGTAGTTTAGGAGCCCAGAGCCCCAGAAGTGGGGAAGCAGAAGCAGGAAGAGAAGTTGAAGCTAGCCTGGACTATATATATAGTGGCCTATCCAGAAAAATAAATAACAGGAACTGTTCAGTGTCCTGACATGACTTGGCCTCAAGGAAAGCATGTAGGCGGGGAGACCTTTGTGCTGATTTCAAGTTAGAAGGGCTTAGCTCCCCTCACGAGGGGACCCCGCCGCCACAAAGCTGTGCTGCAGACGACTGAGAGGTGCTGCACCCCATCGCTGGACTTGAGCACAGGTGTACCCTACTGCCGGGCTCTGCTCCTGGAGCTCGCTTTCAGCAGAGCCGGCAGGTAGCGTGGGTGTGGACCCCTGCGCAGACTCAGAAGGCGGCAGCAGGTATAGGGGCCACCCACTGGCTCCTCCCTTGCATCTGCAGCAATCTTGCCTGCATCACCACCGAATAAATTTACTCCCTGACACCCACCACCAAGAATGCCTTCCTACCCAAGAAAGGCAGAAACACTTCCCAAAACCCTAACCAGTGTGGGGCGCTGCCCTGACTACCGAATGCAAGCTGACTGAAAATGTCTTCTAGAGCCAAGGCCACCGGGTTTCGTACATGCCTCAACGGCTTCCTAGCAGGGTGATTCCCCCATAGAGTAACTAATTTAGGCTAATTGAGTCTCAGTTTTCTTACCAGTAGAGTGGGTTGACTCCTTATTTGGGTTACTGTGGGGTCACGAGAACATGTCCTGGTTCCTGTTTCCTGGTGTCGGCTGACTACGCTCCTCTCTGTGAGCATAACGGCTAGGAAGGACGTGGATGGCGCAGCATACGGGCACTTGGCAAGCAAGGGAGGCCTTTGTTCTCATCTTGAATTTGAGGAAGGTAGCATTTCTCCCAAACTGACATACTAAGAGCTTGTGACAGTGAATCTTTATTGTCAGCTCCGTTGGTTTGGAGTCAACTGCTAGAAGCCTGTGAAGGTCTTTCCAGAGGGAATTAACTAAGGGAGAAAGACTCACCCTGAATGTGGGCAACACCATCTGCACTAGAATTCTGGACTGGAAAAGGGGGAAGGAAAAAGCAAACTAAGCACCCACATCCGTTTCCCTCTGCTTCCTGGCTGTGGGCGCCATGTGACCCATCCTCACGACTTTCCACGAAGACAAGGTCAAAAACCCTCCTTCCGGGTGGCTTTTTGTTGGGTATTTAGTTGCACTGATGAGAAAAACTACTAGTATAGAAGTCAAGGATTTTCCCAGCATGGAAGAGAGTGGGCAGAGGAGGCCCAAAGGGACTATGCCATTTGTGAAGGGCTCACATTGAATCCACAAGCCCGCAGAGGGCCACGTGTCATGGCAGTGTGGGAAAAGCTGTGAAGGGATGGTTACACAATAGCCATCACAGCACCCCCTGTCCCTGGGAAAGGGGCTGGACATTTGTCACTGGGTCCTGACAGATCTACCTGCACAGGGACAGTGACACATTCCCATGTCACCAAGGAATCAAGCAAATGCAGTTTCACAACATTATCAGGAGAACAAAATAAATATGCCAATATAACTAACACATGGCACCTTTGCGTGCATGGCTGTTCTCAGGGGTGAGGTCGCCCTTGCTCTGTGGGGCCAGGCTGACTTGGGATCCTGTGCAGGGAAGGCTGGGGCTGGGCCTGGGAACAGCCCCAGAGCCACACAATGGCGGCATTGTGCGTTGGGAACGTGAACAAGTTACAGGTGGGTGTGCACGGCAACCCCAGAAGTTTTGAAACCCTGCCTTAGGAAAGAAAGAAAGAAGAGCCAGGCGGCTGAAGGTGTTGGGAGGGACTGGCCACATCTTAAGGATGAGCGCGTAGGAGTCTGCAACCTCCACACCCCGGTTAATCCACACACAATGTCTTACACTCTGCTCTCCCACAGCACCTGATGCTCTGCCACCCATGTGCTAGGGACACAAGCCTCTACACAGGCCTGCTGTGTGCTAGGCATGGCTGTGGTCCTCTGCAACCTTCCCTAGTGGACAGGAAGTCTTCCTGGTTGGCTAGTCCATGCTTTCCAAACATCTAAAAGACTTCCTGGCACACAGCAGGAACTCGCCAAATTGATGTTGAATAAGTGACTGCCCGTGTGTCTCATCGTGGTAACTCCTTATCAGCTTGACTGGGGTCGGGATCACCATGAAAACGTAGGTGTGTGTGTGTGAGTGTGTGTGTGTGTGTGTCGGGATCACCATGAAAACGTAGCGTGTATATGTGTGTCTGTGGTCCTGGATTGAATAATAATGAGACTGATGAGCTGAGTGCCGCATCAATTACTGTTTCCTGACTGTGGATACAATGTGTCCAATTGCCTCCTGCTCCTGTCTCAGTGAGCTGCACCCTCAAAAATGCGAGTCCAAATACTAGCTCTCTCTCTGAAGCTGCTTTTCTCGGGTATTTGGCCATTGCCATGAGAAAATTACCCGATATAAAACCTGAAAAACACCACCACCACCACCAAAACACAGTCTCGAAAGGTCAGGTTCACTCCAGGCTCACACAGCAAAGAGAACTCTGGTTGCGAGGTCTCCACATCTCCTATGGGCCTCCTGGGAAGGGCAAAGAAAGTCACATATGGGTGGATGCTGAAATTCTTACTGGACACTTCTGAATAAAATCAGGTCCCTCGTCAAATGTAGGATGCTGATGTGAGCAAGAAACTCCAGTGGCTCTAAGAGAGCCAGGGTCAGCAGCAAACAGAGCTCCTTCCTCACTGTTCTTGTGGTGTGAAGGGTGGGGTCAAGTCCTTCCAGCAGGGGGCACCAGAGAGCAGCTATAGACTAGGGGCACACTCCTCCCTTTAACTTCAATGGACCCATCTGGCAGGGCAGCCACACCCCAGGGTGGTGAGAACCCAGCCCTCTCTGCCTGTCCCGGACTTGGTCAGCTCTGGGACTGACCAGTAACACCCTAAAAAGGACACTGGTGGACTCCAGCCGGATCAGACTGGCTTCCGGGACTTCCTCATCAGGACAGCAGGCGCAGAATGCCGCTTTTCCCTACTGAACTTTTCCGCTATAGGCACGCTTGAACCCCTACATATGGCCTTAAACTTTATACACTGACTTGGACTGAATTCGAGGTAAAATGGGCTTCCGGGAAGAATAAGCCCCTTTCCTTGGAAGTACCTCTAAGACATATGTGGGAGAGGCCAAAATGACGCGGGGAGAGATAACCCGTAAGCCCACCAGGCCACCACTGCTAGGATCAGCCCATTTTTTTTTTTTTTTTTCCTAGAGGGATGGCTTAGCAGTTAAGAGCATTTGTTGCTCTTGCAGAGGACCCAGGTCTGGTTCCCAGCACCCACATGGCAGCTCACAACCACTCTTAACTCCAGCTCCTGGGGGACCCAGGACCCTCTTCCCCGGCCTGCATTGGCTCTCAGTGCCCATCCATGCATGCAGACAAAACATTCATACACATAAAATAGCATTTTTGAATAATTTAAAAAAGAAAGCATGCTTGCTATGTCATGGCTTTGTGGGCCCTCCTCCTTACAATTGCAAAGTCAATTTATGGTTCTACCTAAGTCTGCTTCAGTGCCCATGGCACCTCGGGCCAAGCCACGCTAAATCATATGGTATAAAGCACGCACACACGCGCGTGCACACACACTGAAAACCTCTAACAGCAGAATCCCCCTTTGTTCTGTGGATTTGAGGGGAAGGCTGTCACATGACAGCTGCCTATGGCAACCGAAGAGTTCATTTCTTCCTTCAGGGTCCCTGTCATGCTATTCACGGTGGCCATCTTTCTCAGTGAAGCCACTCCTTGCCTCTGAAGGTATGCTCTCCAGCTCCAGGGCCCCATTTTGGAGTAATTCTGAAGGGTAATCCTGGGTCGGCTCCTTCCCAGGAAGCTGCATTTTACGTTATTTATTTTGAAAACCAAGTTAGATCAAGTATTTGTGCAAACACATTTTACCTGCATGTCCTTATGTACACCGCATGTGTAGTCAGAAAAAAACAAATGCATTAGATCCAGTCAGGAAAATGTATTAGTAGATCCCTTGGAACTGGAGTCACAGATGGATTCTGGAAACGGAACCTGGGTCCTCCGCAAGCACTCTTAACCACTGAGCCGCCCGGTTAGCCCCTTCAGTTTAAGTCACAACATCCTTTCTTGAACTGAGAGGCTTGATGCTGAGGCTCTGTCACCTTAGGCGAATCTCAGCTCCATGAGCCTCAGCTTCCCCTTCTGTACAGTGGGATAACAGCCTTAAATCACACTCGGCAAGGGCTGCTTCCTCTCCTGGGACCTTTAATCATGTTCGGTTGCCAGCCCAGCTCTCCAGCCCATAAATGCGGACCGCTCCCTCGTACTTGTCCCTCGCCAGGTGTGCTCGGCTGGAACACCGGCCTCATCCAGGCTCAAGGGGAAGCAAAGTCACAGACTGACCCTGTCAGCTTTTCTCTTTGTCTAACATCCCAGCATATCCTGTAAACAAGGGGCGAGGGGGTGGGTCGTCTGCCTGAGGAGCCTTCTCTAGCCCCTGCCCCTGCAAATGCATGCTCCACGGGGTAAAAACCTGTGTACATCCCTTGCTGGAAAGCCGCAAGCAGCCCGCGTGCAACTCCTAACAGAACTTTTTACTTCCGCCCCAAGGCCAGCAGCTAGGAGCCTGGCTACAGTAAAAGCATCCATCTGAAATCTCGTGCACCACGGAATCCACGGGAAAGTCCACAGTGACTTGCGGGTGGGGGGGTGGGGAGGGGAGGGGAGGGGAGAGAGGGGAATGGAGGGAAGAGAGGGTGCAGGGGAGCACTGGGGAATGAATGCTCAAGTGTATCAGCGTGGGAAAAAAAAGACATCAGTGGAATCGGGATCTGGACGAATGCGTGAGGTAGAAGGCTCTGTTGCCCTCCTGATGAAAATCAGTTATTTCACGTACCTTCATGTACCTTAAGTCAGTCACAGGAGAGGTGCCTGGAAGGCACACTCTACTGAGACGCACTTTCCAGGTGTTACCTGAAGTCAAAAGCAGTTTTAAAATGAGCTGTGTAAAAATCTTTTCTGAGAACTTTGGGAACTGGCTCTCTTAGACATGCTAAAAATCTTGAACGCTTACAACTAAATTACATTTTAAAGTGGCAATGAATACTCCGAACGCATTGTTACCTAATTATTTCGCTGCCACTTACTGGTTCCGAAGCGCCTGGGGTAAGCCGAAGCCGCTGCTCTCCTGGCTGGGTGGGAGGGGTCGCCCCGAGGGAGCCGGACAGGGCTGCCTGCCAGGCGTTTTCCTTGAGAGCCGAGTGTGGACCCTCAGGGAGTGAACAGAGGTGGGGCAGGAAAAGAAGGATGAGTTATTGTTTTCCGCCTTCCACCCCAAGGGGGAGGTGTGCTTTGTAGGTGGCTAGAAACGCATGAATACGCAAACGCTAGAGAGTCTAAACTACAAGAAAAAAGATTTGCATGAGAATTCAGGGAAGCCGGTGGGATTTGGGAGAGCCGGCAGAATGGGGAGGCTGTGTGGGCGGGGCAAAATGGAGGGTACCCCACCAGTCAAGTCCTGTCCAATCTATTCTCTCCTGGAAAAATCTTCCTTAACACCTGCGTGTCTTCCCTGGGGTTTCTAGGGCAAGCAGAAGGTTAGAGAATAAAAAGAGAGATGCCAAGTTCTGCTTCCCAGGGCGTAAGGGAACAGGAAAGAACAAGCCATCGCCGTGGTTAGGCCCTTGTTCAGGCCCTGTGCATGGCGAGCTTGCAACAACTCTCTGCAGCCCCACTGTGCCTGGCAAGGAGAGGGCTCGCTCCTGGCTGATGCTTCCCAAGTCTCCATCTAGGCGCTGGCCTCCTTTCCTCTCCCGCCTCCTGTACCGACCGCCACCCACTGAGGCACCCGCTGCCACCCAGGTGGCCCGCTCAGGTGCTCCTCCTCCCCTTGGTTGGACTTGGCTCTACCCCTGCTTGTCCTGGGTGACCAAAACTCACCTGACCCTTGTTCCTTTCCATCAGGACTGAGAGGTCTGAAGAGGCCCGGAGTTCCCTCATGGACTAGAAAGAGTCACTCTCCCCAAGTAGCATTTACATTTCCAGCTCAGTCTGCTGGGCTTTAGCACTAGGAGGGAGGATGCATCTATGCAATCGATCTGGAAAGGCTGCCTGCCAGGAGTGGTTTTTGTCTTGTAAAAGGGGTTTTGCTGTTGTTGTTAACTTTTTTTTTTTTTTTAGTTAATTTTTAAATTATCTCACGAGTATGGCTGGTTCTGTTTGAATGTGTTGTCTGTGACCCTGGGCGTGCTTGGTGTGGGAGCAAGCAAAGAGCATCGGATCCTCTAGAACTGGAACTACAGGGGTGGGGGAGTGGGGGCGGGGGGGGGGATGAGCTGCCACGTGGGTCCTGGGGAAGAAAACCCAGGTCTTCCTGAAGAGCAGCCAGTGCTCTTATCTGCTGAGCCATTTCTCCAGACTTCTAACTTTTTCTTAAGGGTCACAGAGACACAAGGCAGGTGTGCAGGGCTAATTAAAATTTCCAACAGTCAGTCTAAAGCATGTTTCCCACCCAAAACCCTGAATGGTGGGCGGTGGTTTAAGAAAAGGTTGATGCCCACGGAAAGCCAGTCCAGAGAGGCGCCGGGACAAAGGCAAGCCAGTAGGGTCCTCCCGTGGTCTCACCCAGAAAAATGTGGGAGCTAGATTGCTTAGAGGAATAGGATATGCATGCATAAGCAGTGTGTGTGTGTGCGTGTGTGTGTGTGTGTGTGTGTGTGTGTGTGCATATGCCTATCATTTCACTCAAGAGATGTATCAACCATTAATAGCAGTTCATGAAGCACTGACTTTGATATGCTCAGGTACAGATGTTTCAAAGCATTTGGTTAGGAGAGCAGGCATTGTATGATGAAGTTATTCTGAAATTCACAAACTCTCAAGCACCTGTGAGTGACATGCAGGGAATTCTACATGTGTAGTGTGAAATGAAACCTGGAGTCAAGTCTTGGCTTCAGCCTCTTTCACACAATCAGGCCAGGTAAGCCACACACACCCCTCCTCCTGACAGGCGGATAATGAAGGACCGGGAAGCCTCCCAGGAAGGCACTGCCAGACTCCAGAAGGTCTGATGCTGTCCTAAGGGGTCCAAGCACCACCTGTCACTTTCCAGAAAGACACACTTCCGTGTTGTGGATGGGAAAGTTGTTTGGAAGTAACTTTAAAAAAACATTCTGAACATCAGGCAGGTCCCAGCAGTGGCTGGCACTGCCCTCCCTACCCTAGGAACACATTCCAGTCTCCTTCCCCATACGGGAGCCTCATTCCTTTCCCAGCAACTCCACAGCTAAGAGACTTGGCTTCCGTGGAAGTGACCATTATGTGCCCTGTGCCCCGGGCCGTTCTCCAGCCCGTATGTCAGGGCTCCAGGTTGCTGTGTTTTGTGTTTTCACAATAGGCTTACCAGGAAGAAGGGCTGTCCCCTACCCAGTGGACAGTGCAGCCCTGGACACAAAAGGACCGTTAACACAAGCTTACTATTTTATTCTGGAGTCCGGGAAGGAAGCCGCGATGGCATCATCTCAGGAATAATGGAGTCCTCGAAACAAAGCTGTGTCTGCCTCCCGTCTACAGGACTCGCACAATCTACCCCTAGCTGTGTTGGAAGACAGAGTGGGAGTCTGTGTTGTGTGTGTCCCATGGAATAGATAAGACCACTGGTGACATCACAGATCAACGCCAGCACCACAGCGTAAGTCTTCTAGTTTGGTCCATACACCAACACATCACAAGGGAGTTCCGGAAATCAGCTAGGTTTATTCTGATAGCCAAGACCTGAGAGAGAACTTGCTAGAAGAAACCTAAGAAGTATGCAGTACCTAAGAAAGGTTGTGCCTATCCAGGCTCAGCGGGGGATGGAAATCCCCACCCATGCACACTGGTTGAGTTTGTCAGGCTCAAAACACATTAATAGCCTCCTGTTTGTTTGGGAAGTCTATTTTTATCACCCTACCTCAAAAGAAATCCATTCCACGGGGCAATGAGTCTGGAGCTCAGGAGTTAACAAACATAACCCCTAGATGATGTTTATGCAATGCCTACATAGTGGTAGACATCTGAAGTCAAGGACACTGGTTCCCAGCTCCCTGGCAACTTTGTTACTTTGATGAGTCAGCCCATCAGGAGAATGGAGGCAATGAGAAGATGGAAAAGCACTGGCAAGATGCCTTGGCCAGTGAAGGCGCTTGCTGTGCAAGTCTGGAGATGGGAGTTCAGTCCCGAGAACACAGGAAAGCAGAAGAGACGCTGGCTCATGGAGATTTTCTATGAGAAGAGGCAGAGGCCTGAGCACAGCAGGGTAGTCCCAACCCTGTGTGGAAGGTATCTTTGTGCAGGGGCTGTCCTTTACATCATATTCCTGCAACACAGTGTCTGCTCACTAGGCAGATGCTATGGAGGTTAAACAGTTGACATGCAACAGTGTAAGGCCACTTCTATACAGTAACCACTAAGCAGCTAGGAACACCACTTCCCCCAAACAAGGCTTGCCACCTTAGGATGCTGATGCTGCCCCCTAATGGGGAGGCGGAAGGGAAGCTGGGGGAAGGGTATACTACATCATTTCTAAAGAATAAGCTAAGGAGGAGCTCCCAGATATGAGGCTATAGCCTCTGACCACTCTGATTGCTAGATCTCTCTGCCATGCTGCCAGTGTCCAAGACTCCATTTGTCCTGGGTGACACGACTCACCTGAATGCTAAGGAGGTATCGGGGGAAAAAAGGGCATCTTGCCTCTTTGCTCTGGGAACACACACTCCTGACCCACCTGGACTCATCACAAGTGGAAAGCCAGGCAGGAGAGGTTGTAGAACATTTCATGAAATATGCCAGGGTCACAGCTGGGCAGGTGTGGTGGCGCACACCTTTAATCCCAGCGCTCGGGAGACAGAGCCGGGTGGATCTGAGTTCACGGCCAGCCTGGACTACAGAGCTAGTTCCAGAGTTGTTACTTAGAGAAAACCTGTCTCAAGACACCATCCCCCCCCCCAAAAAAAAGAGAAAAGAAAACAAACAGGGAGGGAGGGAGGGAGGGAGGGAGGGAGGGAGGGAGGAAGGAAGGAAGGAAGGAAGGAAGGAAGGAAGGAAGGAAATTATGCCAGGGTGTGAAGACATAGGAACTCCTTCCAGCTCCCCAACTCCGAAGCTCTATAGATTAGCCCTGACATCTCCAAACCTTGACACAAGCCCATCTCCCCCCCCTCCCTTGCACCTGCTGAGGCCCCATTAAGAAGCCAGATGGAAATGGCCACACCTGCTGCCATGGCGACCCTGCTCATCTGGTCTCTGGTATCCCCTGACCACCAATAACTTCCAGACAGACCCTTCTCCATCTGCTCTAAAAATACACACGTAGCCTTCCTGCCTCCAGGACACATGGTCCAGAAAGCAATGGGGAGAGGTTAGAAGAAATATCCCACAGAACGCTCAACCTCACACAGGGTGGACAATAAGTGGGAACCGTCCCTAAACAAAGGCCCAATTCAAACAAGCTTTACCAGCTCCCTCCCCCAGAGGCCCTGCCAGCCCCGCCCCCCCCCACTTGCTCACCGTTTTATAATGGTCACAGGAATCACGACTTTGGTCCCGGGCAGGGACCCATACGTTGATGCTTACAGGCATAACTGGACCCCTGCTGGCAGGTAGCAGTGTGGTCCTCAGTATTCAGCTGCCAGTGCCCTCTCTCTGTAGGGGTGGGTGTTCAGTTCAAAGCAGCATGGAGGCGTGTGAAGCCTCAGAGGTTAATTTTAGCTGTGGTCAGATTTCCTTACACGGGCCATCTCCTGAACAGCCGCAGCTTATGTTACCCCAACCCGCGGGGCGGCCTCCTGGCCCCCTGCCCTGGCTCCTTGCTGCTGTGATCCCTGCACCTCCATTACCCCCACCAGATTCTCTTCGCCCTCTGAAATAACCCAGCTCTCCCTGCTTACATTTTCTTGACACATTCGAGGGAAATGCATCACGGTTTCTTTGGCTCCACCAAGCAAACAAACCTGGGCCGTGTTTGGCAAAGATGACCTTGGAAGCTCAGGCTGAGCAAACTTCACCAAGTCCACAGGCTTCCAGCTTTTACATGGAGGTTTCCAACACCGCCCAAATCCCAGGGTGCCCACGCCCATCTTCTGCCCATCCCAGGGTGCCCCAGCCCCTCATCTTCTACCTAACGCCCTGTTTCTTGCCCTTTATTTCATTGCTTTCCATGGCCCACAGGGAGAAGTAGCTGCGCTTCAATCCTGCAAAGAAAGGAAGTTCGCCTTGACTCTACTATTGCAGGGGTTTTAACAAAGCTGTGGGGGCCTTAGCATGGATGCTGGCCCCGCAGATGCAGCTCTCACACCCTGTCATGGCAGCTTCCTGACCTGGGCCGTGCTGAGAAGGATAATGGTCTCCCTGGAATGGCCTTGTGAACATGGAAAAATTATATCAATCTTGTGACTGCCAAACAAACACCTTGTAGAAGAAAGCACTACTTTGTGACGTTTAAGATGGGCCTGGAGGCCACACCTAGAACCTTTACTACGTGGGCACAATGCAATCTTTGCCTGCCTTAGGCCTCCCTGCTGCTCTCCAGGGCACCTTTAGACCCCTCTTGCATAGACTCGGGTACTCTTCTCTCCCAGGGCGCTATGGATACAGGAGTGATAAAATAGCAATGAGCAAACACACACACTAGTATCAGAGAATCGGTGCTCTGAGGGAAATTCAACAGAAAAGTCCACAGCGATGCCTGGAAGGCTGATGTGGAGGGGTGAAGAGAGGGAGGCGGCTCAGAGGTTAAGTGCAAATACTGTTCTTTCAGAACACCTGGGTGTGGTTCTTAGCACCTACGCCAGGGGGCTCACAGCTGCCTTCTGGCCTCTGCAGGTACCCTCATGCGGATGGTACATGTCAACTTCTGCAATACACACACGCACACAAAATAAAAATAAATAAATGGGAAGCCAACAACAGCAAAGGGACAGGGGGCTGAAGAGGTGGCTTTAGTGACTAAAAGCGCTTGCTGCTCTTCCAGTGGGTCCAAAGTCGATTCCTGGGAACCCGTGTAGCAGCTCACAGCCACTTGTAATTTCAATCCTAGGGGCTCTGCTGCCCTTTCCTACGTACCAGGCACTCTATGGTAACACAGACATACATGTAGGCAAAATGCCCATGCACATGAAATAAATTTTTTTAAAAGAAAAAAAAAAAAAAAAGCAAAAAAGAAAAGAGTAGCCTTTCCACGGAGGTGGCATTTCTATGGAGGTGACATTTGATTAACAGGAGGGAGGACAGCCATGCCAAGACTGGGCAGTGGTCTCTGGAGCCAGCAGAACAATGTGGCTGGGCAACTTGTTAGAATGCAGAGTTTCCAGCCTCATCCCAGCCCTGCTGATTCCAGAACTCCAGAGTGAGGGTGGCGAGGTCAGGGCGCATGGCCTGGATCAGATGGGTGGTTCTTATGCACCACTATCTGGGAAGAGCTCATCGGTGAGAAGAGCATTCTAGGTGGAGATGCCCACAGACAGCACACCTGGCCACCAGCCCAAGACCCAGCACATACTAGGAATTCAATGCATTTTCTTGCCTGTCTGCCAAGCTGGAAGCCCCGGAACCCAGATTTAAAAAAAAAAAAAAAAAATCACCAAAAGATAATAATCATGAAAACATGATATTCTTAAAACTTCAGCATAGGCACAAAAAAAAAAAAAAAAAAAAAAAGGAAGGGAGATTAATGTCATTTAGAATTCCAGGTGGCCAGAAGAAAGCTCTCTAGTATCAGAAGCTGCCAGCCGCTAACACCGGACTATTCCCAATCTAATAAAACTTGGCATCTCAAAGTTGTCAATTAGATTCCCTGTAAAAGGCTAAATGTGGTGGCCTTCTGCTTCCTAGTCCTGAAACCCAATGAGAAAGGCATTAATATGGCAGCTGGGGTAATCATTTAATTAATCTTTTCCACTCATGGAAGCAATCTTCCCTGCCTCAGCCCAGTGACTTGTAAATCAACCCTGCCTTCAATGTGATCACAAAAGACAGAACAAACACCTACCCTTCCCAGATCAAACTGGAGCCAATTTCCTGATGGGGCCCCGGGTGACACTTTAAATGGGTGCTGCCATCTCTGCCCCCACCCCCTGGCCTCCATCAGAGCCACCCGCATGGCTCTACCCCAGAATAGCAAGAGAGAAATTTCCTACAGAAATGCCCCCCCCCTCCGAAAACACCAAGGACGTGGATTCTAAGGCCAGCCAGTCTCGATTCAAAGTGTCAGGATGAATGACACTTTGCAAACAATTTTTAAAAGTTAGTGTGTAGGAAGGATTAGAAATACCATGGATTTCCTTCTCCTCTTCCTCTTTATTGCTCATTTGAGAAATATTATCTATTTATTTATTTACTTGTTAGATGATGCTTACTTTGCACCTTCACTGGGGACAGGATGATATGCAAAAGTGACATCCAGCTTGTTGTTTTGAAGGAGTGGCAGGCATTAAACAAGGAGGTCTGACACCGAACCTGCAGGAAGATGTTGAAGGGCAATTGTGACGAAGACTATGAATGTGAAGTACCTAGTGCCTCGAGAGCCCGTGCTGGGATACTTGGACCTGTCTAGAACTGTCCATCAGATTCAGGGATACACCTCATAGGATGTTACCATCACAGAGTAGGAGCCTACTGAAACACCAAGGTAGAGTCTGGGAGGGCCTGGGAGGCAATGGGTTGGAGCTGGGGACTGTAGAAACTATAAAATAAATTTCTAAACTAAACCACAGTAGAGTCCATTAGCAAATGTTTATTTAATACAGATATTTATAGATATATGTCTTTACACAGGAAAGCGTGCGCCTGCATGCACACACAAACACACACACACACACACCCTTATCTGTCACTTCAAGGGATCTAAACACAATGGCATCCTTGTAGCAATGAGTGTCTCTCTTAGCACCAGACTTTGGTTTCTTTAGTTTTTAAATAATTTATTTATTTGTATTTTCTGTATATCGACATTTTTCCTGCATGCGTGTCTATGTGAAGATGTCAGGTCCCCTGGAACAAAAATTACAGACAGTTGTGAGCTGCCATGTCAGAGCTGGGAAATGAACCTGGGTCCTCTGGAAGAGCAGCCAGTGCTCTTAGCCTCTGAGCCATCTCTCCAGCCCCAGACTTTGGTTTCTAACACCATACTCCGAGAGAGGGAACCAGGGCTTCTCTCAAAAATGGATGACTTCATGCACTTGGACAAGATATTTTCATAAAAGGCTGGAGTTTGTTCTAATCCCCAAAGATGATACTATCTCCACCCCAAAACTCAGTGAACGAAGGGTCCTGTCATGCCAAAGGGGCCGGATGCAGATGAGTAAGCTCCTAATGGTTACGACAGCCAGATCAGTGAATCCTCTAGAAAGAGAAAGCAGAGTTATACAGTACAGTAAGATGTCAGAAATGGAAAAAACAAATAAAAAGGAATGGAAAAACACCTCAATTCCAAATGAGTGGAAATCAGCGTTCTTCGTCAAGGATGTCTGTGGGTTGCACAGAGGGTGGCGTGAGAAAATGGACAAAGAGAATCTTACATGGGAAATATCAAAAGACTACCTAGCCAGCACAGGCACCAAGTCAACATGACAGAATGTCCCTCACTGCGTGATAACAAGGCACATTAATTGAGGTTTTCCTATCCCAAACCCATGATCCTCATCTAACTCAGGAAGTCTAGCATATCCTAGTTGACAGCTGTGACACTCTACAGCAATGGTTCTCAACATGTGGGTCGTGACCCCTGTGGAGGTTGAATGGCCAGTTAGTTCACAGAGGTCACTAAAGACCATCCGAAAACACAGATATTTACACTAAGATTCATAGCAGTAGCAAAATTACAGTTACGACGTATCAACAAAAACGAATTTTATTGTTGGGGTCACCACACCATGAGGGGCTGTATTTAAGGGTTGCAGCATTAGAAAGGTTGAGGACCACTGTTCTGCAGGATATCTGATGGGGTAGGGTGTGGTGGTGAATGCCTCCAATCCCAGCACTCACTCCAAAGGTAGAGGCAAGAGGATCAGGAGTCAAAGCCAGGCTGGGCTATATGAGACCCTATCCCGAAATCAAATAAACTCAACTAAACTAAACACCAACAAACAAACAAACAAAACAAAACAAAACAAAAAAACAGAAATCCATAATATTCTTGGAAACTATCAAGGTCTCAAAACCCAAAAGTCTAAGAAACTGCCAGAGCCCGATGTGCCTAAGCACACCTACCTATTAAATTTAACATGGTATCCCAGGAGAGAACCCTAGTAGGCAAAGGGCATTGGATTAGAACAAGAAAATCTGAAGAAAAAAAAAATGAAATGTACCATTAATTTGTAAGGTCTACACCATGTTCGGTTTTTGTTCCTATAGAAGCAAATCTGTTGTTTTTAAATGATTTGTAACTATGTGTGTAGGGGTGTGTGTGTGTGTGTGTACATGTGAGTATGAGTGCCTGTGGAGGACAGAAGACGGTGTCAGATCCCATGAAGCTGGAGCATAGGTAGTTGTAAGCCGCCTGATAGGGATTCTGGGACCCAAATTCATATCCTCTGCAAGAGCTGTATACATTCTTACCCGTCCAAGCCATCTCTCCCTCCCCCAAGCTGTATTCCTAAATTAAAAGCTAATTTAGCTCTGCATGGCAATCCTTGCATTAAAATCCAGCACTCAAGAGAAACTCAAGTAGGGGGCCTCACAAATTCCAAGTCCGGTCTGGTTTGCAAAGTGAGTTTCAGGCACTCGGGCTACACAGCCATACTGTGTGTGTCTCAAAATCATAATAACAGCAATGGCACAGCAATAAAAAGGTAAATCTATTCTTAAACTAAAATGCCCACAGGTATGCCTGTAACCCCGGAACTAGGAGGCCGAGGACTACTTACTGCTCCTCAGCTGAGATACACAGCAAGACTGTTTCCAGCAAGCAAGCAAACAGAACAAAACAACAACAAAGGGTTATTCAAAAAAGACTTCAAAGTTCCGTGTTGGCTACCATGTCCAGGCAGGTTTGAAACCCAGTTCTTCATTAGGAGGATTAGCAAGGGGATTTAGGTATTTCAAGGCACGGTGCTAGCCGTGTGTTTGATTTGAGGCCACAGGGTTTCAGAAAACCCTCATGTTAATGCACACACAAACACACAATGTGCGTGAGTCTATGCATACAGACTCACACCCCCAGTCACTACACACTACAGGCTCCACCCACAGGGGTGAATTTCCCAGAATGCTCATTAGTAACTGTTCAGTAAGATAAAAGGAACTAACAAAAAAAAGAAGCCATTCAGAACTCCAGGTTTTACTTTGATCCATTCAAAGGGGCCATGAAAGAACTATTTGTGTCCAAAGAATAAGTATGGGGATCTCCCGGCTAACAACTCTGAACCTGGAATTCAAAAGATCTCATTTGTTCTCAGGTCAAGAATCTGCATTTAGTTCTTTCTCACCTTTGAAAGACAGAAAGCAAGTTGCCTGGAAATCCCTCACATTTACCAAGTCAAATCTCAATGCAAGACATTGGAATGAAAACTGTGTTCTGCCGGACACCAGAACCCAAGGCCGTCTGTGCTGAGAAAGTCATTGAAATGAGTGAACTAACTATCCAGCCTGCTATCGGAAGGTTTTAAAGATTCCCCCATATAAAGATCCCCTCTCTAGTCATGTAAAGGAGATGCATACATCCATCTTTTGTATGGAAGGAGGAAGCAGAAGCCAGTTTTACCAGCAATAGGGAGCAGCACTTTATTTCAGTTTCTTGGTTGTGCTGACTCTTAACAGGCAATTAGAGCACAATTATTTTTTAAATTCCTGCCATATCTTTGTTTTCCAGTAAGGTGGGGGTTCTTTCTACAAATTGCTTTTGCCAAAGATAACAAAATCACATCTTTTCTGTTTTATAAACAAAAGAAAAGATAATAAAGTGACAAATTAATTTCCCTGGACATGATAAACTAATGAAACCATCTCGTGTGGGCCATCTGCTTCAAGGATGCAAACTGAACTGCATTCCCCCCTGCCTGGTGACTTGTTTAATTCAGTTAGCCCGCACTAGTCTGCTTTTGTTTTAGTTCTCAAAGGGACCGTCTCCCTGGTGACTTCCAGACAGGGAAGTTGCTCAGCCAAAGGAGGGTGGCCCATGGGATGGTGATGCTGCCGCTTTCCAGCTGCCTGCCCACCCATGAATGGAGTCTTCAGGATGGTAGTGAAGACGGCTAGACTTTTAGCGGAACTAAAGTGCATGACGGGTACTGTGGAGCCCTTTAGATGCTACCCGCTAAGCCAGGTGCACACGTTTACCATGTTTAGCTCTCCTGATCTTAGAGTTGGTTTCTGTGACTGGTCTTGTCCGGCTCACAGGGACTCTGAGGTTCAGGGAGGTTAAAGCATTTGCCACAGGTATCTATTCTGGGTCACTGCCATACTGTCTGCCTTGGCAACCATCAGCCACTATGAAAGAAACACAGCCCCCCAGAATGGGTGTGTCCGACTGTTGGCTTAACTTCAAGTACCTGTTCAAACTGGTATCACTGATCGAAGTGAGGGGACAAAGGGGCGAACTTCAGCATTCCAGAAACACAGGAGGGAGAGTCCCACAGCTTTTATTTATTTATTTATTTCCCCTGTCCTCACAAGTGGGAGACGGGCATAGAAAGAGATAGGAGTGTGGGAAGGGCTTCATCACTGCAGAACACTGGAATGTTCTCACACCCTCTGCCCACCCACTGAAACCCACCAGCAGCCGAGAGGCGTGTCCCTGTACTCAGAGCCGCTGTGTGCCAGGGGCTGACTACTGTGCTGAGCAAGGCACTGCCAAGATACAAGGACAGGGTATCCTCATAGTGGGATGGGGGACAAAAGTATCTCCTTGGACAGAGCGTGAGCTGGGGTGCACCGATGGCTCCCAGGCGAGCCGGAAACCAGCTCCAGTGAGCATAACCCAAGGACCCACTTTGCCCTCTCTGTAGCCCCCATGGGGGTAGAGGGGGGCTCATTACTCCCACCTGCCGTCTGTAGCTTCTGACCCCGATCCAGGGAAGAACATTCTAGTCAATGGAAGGTCTGTGGATAAAGATAAAAGTCTCCGGACTGCTACTGGAGCCTTCATTCCACAGCAGGCACAGTCCGCGGACTTGTGTGCCATCACCACACTCCGCGTGGGGCTCCCTGGTCTCCTTCTCCTTCTCCTTTCCCTGGCCTGGCCCCAAGCTGGAAGGGTGAGTAATTGGGAAGGGTTAGATGCCCAGCCATCTTGTTCTTTCTAAAGTTCCCTAGAGGATGCGGATGGGCAGCGACATCAGCTACCAACCCCACTCTGCACAAGCATTGGCTGGTTACCTCTGAAAGAAGGAAAGAGGCGCATTTCAGTGGCGCCGAAGCCACTTGCCCCAGGGATCCTGCTACCCCTACCTTCCCAGTCCTAGAATTAGAAGTGTGACTGCCGACCCAGCTGTTTGTGTGGGTGCGGTCACAACTGAGCTACTGCCTCAGCCTTGGAGTTTTCTTTCTTTTTTTCTTATTCTCTACCCCCTCACCCCTCCCCCGACAGGATGTCATGTAACCAGGCTGGCCTCAGATTCATTATATAGCCAGGGATGACCTTGACCCTCCTGTCTCTGTTTCCAGAGTAGTGGGATTACAGATGCGCTCTACCACACCTGGTTATGTGGTACTGGGAATCAAACCAGGCTCTTCACAAATGCTAGGCAAGCACTCTACTAACTAAGCTGTAGCCCCAGCCCCACCGGTATTTCTTAATATTAAACAAACATAGCAAGCACAAAACATTGTAACGGAGCATGAGTCAGTACAGTTCAAGGGCGCCCCATCAAGGAGGGCCTAAGCTCCCTCCCACTCCCCCGTCCCCTCTCCGACTCGAGTCACCTTCTCTTCCTATCATTTAGATAAGGTCTGACTATGTTGCTCAAGCTGAGTGTAGCCCAGGCTAGCCTCCATTCCTTGGTCCTCTAGCCTTAACCTGGCAAGTGCTGAGATTTGCTACCACACATGGTTTAAGTACTGTTTTTCTTGACCTGTGAAGCTGGGACATACAGAATAACACCTCCCGCTCCCTCCACAGACAGAAGTAAACCTCCCCTTCAAAACAAGAGACTTGAAATTCAGAGACGGCCCAGGAGTAAAGAAATAACAAGAAGGTCTTACAGAGGGCTCTCAGCCGCACACCTTCCTGCTTCTCAGAGGCAACATGGAGGGAGAGATGAAGGGGCTCTCTCCCTCCGGCTCCAGGCCCGGTCGTGTTGAGCATTTTAAGCTGGGGAAGCACGTGAACCAAGGATGAAAGGGATGTGATGGCGAGGAAGTGATTGGGGCAGGACTATCTCCTGCTCAGACTGTCAACGTCAAGGCCGCTAAAAACCGTCATCGCTTATGACGGAATACGTCTGACCAAAGAAGACGATCTTTGTAGTTGAAAAGCCCCCTATAAAATGCACTGGGTTATAGGGCCACAAAGAACGCGGCCCAGCATTGTATTTATTGTCAGAGATGGATATGGAGAAGAAAGTCTGAAGACGGAACAGTGTGGCTCCTAACACAGGTTTGGCGTGGACAAGCTGTTAAAATGTTCATGTTCCATCAATGAATTAATGCCAAGTGACTAAGCTGTCATCAGACAAAATAAATAAACAAACAAATAAATAAATACCTCTAAGGTGGCATTCCAGTCCCAGACATTGGATATGCATGGTTTCCACAAAACCAGGCTTTGCTTCCCTGCAGAACTCAGGATGGCTTCTGCTTCGGTGGGTCACTTAATTGGGTGACTTAGAGCAAAGGGGTTGACCTTTTGACCCTCTGTGTTCTCTTGTGTGAGATGGAGCTATGCATAGCCTAGTTCACAGTACTGTAGACAGACTGGAGGTACATTAAGTAAGATTCAAGCAATGGACTACACAGCTACCCAAGACCCAGTGAGGGACTGAGGTAAACATGGCAGATAATACAAATAAATGGGGAAAAAAAAAAAACAGCCAGATAAGGCAAGGAGACTCCCAGCACATGAAACTTTAACGACAGTGACAATTCAGGTTTGGCTCTGGTCAATAGGAACCATAAATAGCTGTTGCCTAATGGCCATGTCCTCTTGAAAATGGGTTATTCGTCTGAGTCCATCTCCCAGAGGACAGCTGCAAATACCATCAATACTGGCACTAGGCAGCAGCCTTATTTATAGCCAAGGGACAGATTCCAAAGATAGAAGAGGCCATGGAGGTTGAACCACCATCTCCAAGCTCCTATATTCCTAAAACACAGAGTGGTGAGGCTGGAAAGTCAGTCTTAAAGGAATGATTGGGACCATTGAAGCATGGTGCATGGGAACGGGAAATACTGGAAAGGGGGGAGAAGTCTGAAACACGTCATTAGCTGAGGCCATGTGGGTGGAGCTAGTCAGCTGCCGGTCCTCACCAAGACTGTCCCAACTCTGGGCTGAAATGGGAACTCAAAAATTAGAAGGCCCAGTTGAATATGAGTCCAGATCCTGATGACGTTCAGAAAGACTCCGGGGGGCCACATCTGCCAAGAGAGCATTTCGGATCTCCTGCACAGTTGAGTCCCAACTCTTGACTCGTTCAAGACCTCTACTATTGGGAGGTACCTCAACCTCCTCCTGCTCCTGCCCTCCTCATTAGCTCAGTGAGATGTCTGCAATTCCTTAGAGTGGCCTCTTCCAGCCCCTTGGGATTAACTTTATGGCTGCTATGCACAGGCCTCACAAACTGGGGGTCATCTGGGTTTCTCAAAGAGACCTAGATCCAACACCACTCCCTTCCCCCACCCAAAAAATTAATCTTGTACTTTTTGTTGAATTATTTCTATTCTTATTGTACCTGTTAAGGTTTCTGAGGACAAGATCCATGTCATTATTGCTATTAGTTTCTTAGAAACTCTTTACTCAACAGCAAGTACTGGATGGATGGATGCATGGATGGATGGATGGATGGATGGATGGATGGGCGGGCAGACTGAAGAACAAAAGCAAGAATGGTTTGATGAATGAAAAAGAAACAAGCCAGAGGCATAATTATCCACTCTGTCATCTGTCATCCAGCACAAATAAATGGACTGCCCTGGCGGGCACAGCACCCTGATTTACATAGTACCCTCCTGAACTCCACCAGCAGCCCTGATCTCTGATAACTGACCTTCTCAGGATTTAAAAAAAAAAAATCAACCTTGCACTTCAAGAGGATGAGGAAAAACCATCTCCTATCGAGGATTCACCCAGCGTCCCATTGTCTTGTAAGGGAGGACTGGGAAACCACGGCTGCCACTGTACCACAGTGGGCAAGAAGGGTGGCTTCCTGAGTTCCCATGAAAGAGTCCAAGAGTCCAACCGGACATATGTTTGAGAAGCCACAGATGAAAACGAGTGCTTTTCCCGAACTGTCTTCTTTGATGAAGCTGTATAAAACTAGATGAATACGTATTCTAAGTTTTCGGCCATAGTATGCAACAGATCAGGACAATGGGAGCATGTCCCTCCTCCTCACCAGAAGCCTGGCTCCCCCTCTCCCCCACTCTGGCCCAATAAGCACACTTGAATTTAGGATGTGACTAGCAAATGTCACTAAGCCAACTGGCCAGGGAGCACAGCACACCCACCCGCCACTTCAGCCTTAATCCAATGCACCCCCATGCTTCCCTTTACCCTGGCCAAATGCCCCTAGACAAGGCCCACGTTTGTTTGGCCTTTTCCCAGTCCTTTAAGCCACAGCTTGGGTGAGGCAGAGGAGACACATGCCAAACCGGTCAGGCTGCTGTTATTTTTTTCCCCCCGCTTGGCTCCTTCAAGCTTGCAGGTAAAACTGGTTCTGTTGTACAGAGAGTATTTCCACTGCCAAGCAGGAGAGTGAGAGCCTTCTCAGCCTGTGTTTTGGCCTTCACTTGTGGGAGAGTGGCCTCCTATGTGCCTGGCAACTCCCAGCATGCACTGGAACTCTGATTGATTAAGGTTTTTCACATGTGGCACCTCAGGGAAACTTCACCTGTGAGGAAAGGACCACAGTCGCGTTTCACAGCGAGGACACTGGCACTCTGGATCCGGAAGCGACTTCTAAACCACACAGGAGGACCTTATGAAGCTTTTCCCCCACTGGCATAGCAGCGAGCCTGGAAGGGGGCTCAGCTTTCTCTTGGCCTCTAACCCGGTTCTAGACAGAGCCAGCCACACGGCAGCCTCTGTTATGTGATGGGTGCTCTCAGCTGGGGGGGGGGGGGGAGAGGAGCTGGCACTCAGCAGAGCAGAAAGGACGACACGTTGAAATCAGAGGCGGCATGTGAGCTCAGCGGCTGCCTGGAGAATCTGTTGCCCAGTCTTGATGTATGACACCAGTGTGATCTGCCCACCTGAGAATATTTCGGTGCCAAGAGTGAGCAGAAGGGAAATCACCGGGCCGGCATTGACCCTGGCAATCTCCTGCCACAGTAAACCGCCCCTCCCTCCCCAGGAGTATCTGCATTGCTGCAGGAAAAAAAGCCCAGTGCACGGGTCCATGGTGAGCCTCGAGAGCAATGGCCTGGCTCTGTGACCTAAAGGGCCGCTTACAGCAGTCAGGAAGCCACTCCACACATCTGTCTGTGCTCTTCAGCTAAGGGTCAATGGCCTCTCAGGATAGGGAATGTTCTCGGTTTGTGCCTTTGAGGCTTTTCTTGAAGCCTGGTTTGAGTGGCAGATCCTGCCAATGGCCTGTCCCCAGTAACTGAGCCTTGTTGCCAAAAGCTGTTTCATAGAACAGAACTGATGTCCTGTTCCTCCCCAACATCACCATCATGAGGTCTAACTGCTCTGTTGGATCCATCGTTCATAAGGAGCCAAGATGAACACCAACTTGTTCGAAAGATGTGGCAACAGGAGGTCAATCCATTGACCTTAGGGTCAGAGGAGGCCTTGCAAGGACCTAAGTCTCTGTGCCAATGTGGTGCCATTTGCTAGGTGACCTTTCCCATATAATGGATATCACCGCACCTCCATGAATCCTGAATCTGATAGTCCTGGATCTCGGAAGGGTCTTCACAAGCCCTGAGGCTCAGTGCTGCCCTGTAAAATCCCAAGCCTGAGCTCCATGCCAGTTCTCCCAAGCATGAAGGACCTTCCTAGCCCATAAGCTGTCTGATGCTCTTCCTGGACAGCTTGCTTTTGTTGCCTAGAGTTTAGATCTTAGTGTACCGGGGAGAAACCCAGTGGTGAAGGCTTCCAGCCTTCAGAGCTAGATAGTGGCAAGCTGCCTCCGCCATTAGTCTATATCACAAAGGTACTTCAGCTACCTCTGAAGACTCCTATTCCTCTACGATCCTCTGTTCTTCCAACAGAGTGATGCTGGATGAGGCTGAAGGTAGCCTTGTTTTACTGATTATTAGTGGGACGGAGCCCCGCTATGTAGTCCAGGTTGGTTATGAAGTCTCAACCCTCTTCCCTGTGCTTCCCAAGTGCTAGGATTTCAGGTGTGCACCCCAAAGCCTGACTCTGAAGGCAATAGCTAAAGCAAAAGCAAGGGCCCTCAGTTCTCACCACCACTCCCCTCTAGCTCCAGAAGACGGGCATAAGCCAGCTCCCCCACACCTCCCTAGAGTGGTCTCCAATGTGGTCAATCTGCCTCATGACACTTAGGGACACTGAGGCCCCTGTGTTGATAGAGTCCCGCACTGCCTCAGAAGACCAAGAAAGAAGTCAGGGATCCTGGCCCCACACAGCATTCTGTCTGGGGAGGGAGGCCATAAAGATGGCGGTTTTGACACAGTGCAGTGTGTTGCGGGGATGGGGGGACGGGGGTTACCCGGCCAAAGAGGAGGGGCCCGAGTGAGACAGCACCACGCTCTTCCCCACACAGGAAAGAAAGATGCTTCACGGCTGACCCGCTGAGACCAGCTTCCGCCAAGAGAGGCGGCGTTGCCATAGGCTGCCTCAGTGTCCGCCATGCTCCACCCCCCACCCTGAGCTGCAGCTTACTGTTGCCAAACTGGTTGGTCTAAAGTCACAGGCAGAGAAAAGGACCTGTCTGGCTGCCACATCCCTGATCAAAGCTGACTCATTTCAAAGGCCAGCTGTCAGCGGCTGGGGAGATTGTGATCAGACAGAAAAATAAACTATCGGGTTACTTCAGGGGTTAAAAACAAAACCTCCCTATAAACAAAGTCATCTCTTGTGCTCTGAAATGCTCCATCCTAATAACCCATGAAGAAAATGATCAGACATTAATTAAAATACACGCGTAGGTCCCGGGGTAAGGCCCTGAGGCTCGTTTGGCTCTCGTCTTCTCCTATGGGGAAATTTTCTGAAGCTGGGAGCTTAAGAACAGATTGAGGTCCCAGGTGTTCAGAGAGTCCCACTTTGTTCTGTACCCCCCAACTCCCCCATGATTGCAGTCACAACACAAAGAGGTTCCAGGAGACAGAGACACTCTCAGACACACACATGCACACATAAACATAGACACAGAAACAGACAGATAGATATGTATACACACAAACACACATACAATGATGCCCAGTCACACGCACACACACACACACACACACACACACACACACACACACACACACTCCTCTCTCTGTTCTTCCCTCTTTCTTTTGAACGACACAGCACGGTGAAGCTATCAGCCACAGTCTCACTAAGCTCACATTTCAGGACAAGTTGGTTTCAGACCTGGATTCTCAGAGTGAACAATTTGGTTGAGAGTAGATTTTCCGGGCCGGTCTCTGGCGTCTACTCAGCCATGGGAAGAATTGATCCACATGATGTGTTAGAGACAATGGGGTCGCTCCTGCTTCTCAAACCCTGGACACCCGAGAACTCAATGGGGCCTGTAGATGTTCACAGAAGGGGGCAACCTTGCCTGAGCTCCTGGAGGCCAGCTAGGGGTCCCTCCTTTTCTTCAGTGACCCTGTGGCTCACTGCCCAGGAATCGGAATGTCCACAGGGCCAACCACACCCGTGGCTCGTCAGAGGTAGTCCCAGTCAGATTCCCTACACTGAACTGCCAGTGAGGAGGCATCCTGCGATGAGAGCTGTCTGCCATCTAGCCCGCGAGAGGATGCGAGCTTGGTGAGGAGAGTTCAAGGCTGGCTTGAAGAAACGCGGAAGGCATCATTAATGTTAAATCTGCCTCTGTCAAAGCGCATCCACTCAGTAGAACATCAGAGATTTTCTCTGGATCAAGAAACTGCACAATATGCCACCCTCGCCTACTTTGACGACCTGGGTTGGAACTAGAGGGGGGGTGGTAAAACAGTCTCCACAGAGTCAGTCTTAAGCACAATCCAGTAGGAGACCAAGAAAGGAAGGCAAGGCATGGAGAAAGCTAGTTCTTCTAGACATGGCTACTACACCTGACGCTCCGATGCCCTCTTAAGGTGTTAAGTTTGCAAATGCTCTGTGGGGGAAAACTGTCAGAGGCGGGTGACAGGTTTTCTGAGCTCCAAAAGCATCTCTCCCCGGCAGGCTAGGCAGGTGACCTGGACAGGTGCAGGCCAGACTCATCACACAGGGCAACTGGTGCCAAGTCACAGGCTATATGTCCACAGCCAGAACCGCTGGGTGTGTCCGTCAGCTGGCTGGGGTGGTGGCTTCTCACCTTTGTGGACAGTGGGCACATGGAGTGCTTGTAGAATTTACTCAGCCAAGGCCTGTGCCCTCCGATGGTCCTCTCACTTTTCCTGACCCTCCCAAGTCCTACAGATGAACTATGCTCTCAATCTTTGAGGCCCCTGGGGTCCTCTCACAGGCACAAGGATGCTGATAACCAACCAGAGAGGGAGAAGGATGGCCACACCTGTCGCAGGGCCAGTCTCCAGAAACTGCCAACGTGGTTTCGTGGTTTCATGCCAACCCTACTTAAACCCTCACAAGTGAGGTCCTGCAGAGCACAGCATCCATTCATTCCCTGCCAGGTGGAGGGGCAGAATCCTGCTAGAGGGGTTAAAACAGCAAGAATCCGTAGATTAGACAACACAAAGGCAGACGTGCCCAGAAATCCATAGGCTTTGATGCCACTTAAATGGATTTGGTTATAAGTCTCCATCATCTGCCTTGCAGCTTTAGGCAAGCTGCCCTCTGGGAACCTCGGGATTTCTGCCTGTAAAATGGGTATTTTGGGAGGGTGGTAGGAGAAAACTAAACCAAGCAGTGTTTGGCAAATGTTAACTCTGAACCCCCAAGTCCCAAGTTTGGTCCCATAGTAGTGAAATCAAAGAGCCGGGTTGGCCAGTGAAAAGCCAGAGGACTCCCTGCTGTTGGCTCCTCTCCAGCACCCCAAGATCACCCTTCTCAGATGGCCACACTTAGGCCTACCCCACTGCCTCTGCACATCTGTTCAAAGCCATTTTCCCACAGCGCAGGAGATTGGGGGTGACGGTTTCAACTCAGATTTATGGAAACCCACAATGGGAAGATTAAAATTCCAAGAGCTATCTGGAAAAGATGACCCAGAGCTTGGAGTCTTGCAAAAGCCTCTGGCTCTGCACTGGTGGTGGCATCAGGGTGGTCAAGGGGCTTCCAGTAAGTCCCTGCGTACTCAGACGGGAGCTCTCAGGGTCCATTGCAGAAGAGATGCTTCGTCAGAGCTAAGTTAACAGGTTCACTGCATCTGCTGACTGAACTACCGGGTGGACAGATGCTGTGGAGCTATGCCCGCTTCAGGGAAACTGTGACCCTGCTTAGCTCAGGGGATCATCTCCAAGTGTGGGAAGAAATGCATTTGTCAATGCCAGGAGGGAGAGGATAGGACTAGGGCCCATCGGGACATGCCGGCCCCGGAGGCCAACTCATTAGGAAGGTCACACTAGCTGACTTCGGCTGCACCCCACCTTTCTGCCACGCACACATGCTCAGAGCTGAAAGAGAAGGAGGCAGATATTGCTAGGACCCCTGGCACATGCGTATCCACCACAATGCTTTGCCCTGCTGACGTCACCAGTTAGGAAACACGGGTAAGGGTCACTGTCATCTCTGCGGCTCAGAGGGAAAGACAGGTGCTCAGGAACTCTAAGTCCCCAAGTTCTAGAGGCTCTTGTCCCCAAAGCGGCAGGTTAGGTAGGGTACTGAAGCAGGTATTTCTGAATTCAAGGACTGCGGCCAAGGGCTGGCTGTCTTCTACCAGAAGCATTAGCTCCCAGTGTCTGTTTACACAGGGGCCGACCTTTTCCTATTCACCACCATGAGCAGAGTAGACAGAAAGGTAAACCGCTGCCCTGCGGGGGGGGGGGGGCGCTGGTGCTGGGACAGGAAGTTCACAAGTTCAAGGCCAACCTTGAGGTACACAGTGAGTTTGCCATCGGCTTTGGCTACAGTAAGGGGAGGGGAGGAGGAGAAGGGGAGGGACCAGGGCGAGTGGCAGAGGAGGAGGAAGAGGGAAGGGAAGGAGGAGGAGGAAAGTCAGGCGAGGGGAAGGGCGGGAAGGAGGACCTGAGGGTCAGATTGCCTACATCACTTTCAAGGCATTAAAGGGAAAAAAAAAAAAAAAAAAAAAAAAAAAACCCTACAGGAAAAGAAAAAGGGATAATGAGCGGCCTGTGAAAGCTGACCTTTGACCGTAGTTAAAGATCAAAACTACTGTTGAGTGAAGGGAACACTCCTTGAGGAAGGTACTGCTTCATTGGTCAAACTGAAAAGCTAACACTCCCTAAGGTTCAGACTGGGGTAGGGAGGAGCTCGTGGTCTTTGAAAAGCCACCGACCCACGGGAGGGCGAAAACTGAGTGCACAAGGCTCTACGGCTCTTGCTTCCTCTCGCTCTGGGGCTCTGGCCTCTCCCGTGTGATAAGGAAACCCACATCCTCCTGCTACACTCCTGCACGCTTCACCTCCTCCTCTCCAGCGTCACTCTCCAGCCTCCGGGCCCTTTCTATCCCATAAGGGCGGGCCCAGAATTCTTAGCCTTGCACGCAGACCTCACTGCTATGTGACTTGACCTCGCCTCCCACCTCCCAGAGGCAGTGTTGCTTTGGGGGGTGTGGGTGGGATGCTGGCTCCAGGCTCTGCCCTCCTGGCATTTAGCATCGTGGCTCAGATGCAGGATACTTGTGTGGCCTTTCCATGTGTTACTGAGGCTTTCTAAGGCTAAACTATCACACGTGAAGCGAAGAGCACAGACGTGATGACCTGTGTCTTCCCCCAACCCCTACCGTGGACCGCCTTTCACATACCCTGACAGAATTCTGCAAGGCCAGGTCAAGCCCATCCTCCACTCCCCTTCCTGGACAAGGTTGGTGCCATGCACCCAGCATCTGCGCTCAGCCTGGCTCTCGCCTCATCTCCTGGTAGTTTGAATGTCTGTTGGTACAGCCTCTTCTCCTAGTAGTGTTAATGTCTGTTCACACCCCGCTTTGGCCTTCTACTAGGCTTTCCTTCAATCCCTCCTATTGAAGAAACCAGAAAACCAACACAAGTCCAGGATCGCCTTTCCTTTCTGGTAGGAAGTAATGAGTTGTTGGAGTATGGTAGGTTTCAAGTAGGGTTGCTGGAAAGGGAAAGCCTAACTGCAGGAAGGCCGGAATTCCGTTCACTCGGGGACTCTGTAGGAGCCCAGGCCTCTGTCTCATGTCCCCGTTCTGCTGGAGTTGCCTCCTTCCTAGTTTGCAGAGGAACCCTAAGGGGAGAATTCTCCAGTTGCACTTCCGTTCCTTAGGGCCACACCCCCTCATCCATATGTACCTCAGTGCCCAGCCCTGCTCTTAGGAGCTGCTCACTGCTCGAGGCCATTGGGGAACACAGATTTACTTCCACCCTTGAAGCCAGCTGAACCCACGTGGGCACCTTCTCACAGGGCCTCGCCTCTCAGCAGCGCTGAAGCCCGAGGGACTGTCAGAGGAGAGCGTCGCCCAGCCCCGCCCGCAGCTAAGGAGGGCGGCAACGCCTACACAAGAAGCAAACGCCTACAGAAAGAAGCAACGGCCCACATTTGTCCTATGGCAAAGGACAAAAGCAATCCTGTTCTGGAGGTGGTGGCTCTCACTGTCCTCCTAAGTCAGCTTTTTTTTTTTTTTTTTTTTTTTTTTTAAACTGGTGTCCAAGTTCCCCACTAAAGCACCCTGACCGTCATGGTAGGCTCCGTTAGCTTTCTTTCTGTCTCTCTGGTCACGGAGAGCTCCGTGAGTGGGCAAGGGTATAGCTAGTGGTATTGCGTACGCTGAACACAATAAGGCCACGGGTTTGACCGCAGGCGACATAAGAAGTGAGATTAGCTCTATCACCTGTGCCTCAGAAAAAACGGGACAAGGAAGCCACCAGAGGCTGTGCGTTATAAAGAGTGCGTGTAAATGAGCGTTACTTTTTATTTTGTGTGGGGGTGGGGCATGTTTGTGCGTGAATGTGTGCCCGTGAGTGTAGTGCCCTAGGAGGCCGAAAAAGGGCATGGGATTCTCCCGGAGCCAGAGTTACAGGCGGTTGCAAGCTACCTGACATGGGCTCTGGGAATTGAATTTGAGTCCTCTCTCAAAACAGTATGAGTCATCTCTTCTGCCCCAGGGACCTTGTTTAAATAGCTGCATATTTATCTGTATGGTTATCTTCTACTTTGCCCGCTATGGTTGCTTTTTCACGAGCAGTTAAAGTTTTCTCTTTACATAAAGTTACTCAGGTTAAGTAGTCAGTGTGAAGAGAAGCAGGAGACAAGTCAGTGATACAAGAGGTAAGACAAGTCAGGCAAAAACGGCAAGTCTCGTATAAGAATGACTATACTTGGTGTCAAGGAGTTAAGTCAAACATCACGAATATATTTACTGGGGAATTTAAAATATCTAATCTCTTTGGCTTATCAAAACAGCATGAGATATCTCTGAGAATGTTCACAATTCATTTGAAATAACATACTGTCCTACTCTGTGAGCTCTTGGAAGCATTTGGTTACCGGGAAACGGCCAGCCAGAGTCAGACAATGTTAGAAGCCTGTCACAGCCTGCGGGGTGTTTGGTCTCTGTCCCGAGGTGGGGACAGGAGCTAGTGTGGTGCCTACTTCGTATGACGGGACACTAAAGTAGGGCACCCACGGCTTTTAAGTTGAACCACTGACTTCAATTGATCAGCCCATTTAAAATTCTCTCTGAATTCAGTTTTCAACATACAGAATATCAGAGCCTGTCCTAATTTGCATTAGCTGTCAACTTGACAGAGCCTAGAATTACCTGAAAGGAATCTTAATTGAGGAATGTTATCAGGTTAGTCTGTCTTTGGGGAATTGTCAGGGTTATTAACGAGGGAAGACCTAGCTGACTGTGTGCAGCCCCATCCCAGGGATGTGGCCCCTGGCTATAAAGAGTTAGTAAACTGTGCACTTGCCAGGAGGAAGGGTGAAATCCCATGGCTTCTGCTTCAGCACCCTGCCTTAATGCCTTGACTTCCCCCAGTGCCCGGCAGTGACCTGGAAGTGTGGGCCAGGCAAACCTTTCCTCCCCTAACTTGTTTTGGGTCACAGTGTTTTTTTTTTTTTTTTTTTTTTTTTTTTTTTTTTATCACAGGGACAGAACTGAGGCAGAGTTACAGGAGGGGAAGATTTGTAATCGCTTATCCAAACAAGTGAGTGTTAAGTAGGAAAGGACACGGTTAAGGCTGAAGAACTAAGAAATCACTAGGTACAGACTAATCACTAGGTACAGACTACCAGGAAAAGGTGGCTGGCATTTTCACTCCAGACATCCTGCAAATATGCACACTCCTCCTAAGAGGACCAAAGGTCAGCGGCGACGGCAAGAAAGTAATTCACTGCTCATGGGGCAAAATTTGGCCAAATCCCTGGTAGACCTGCCATAGTTCTAACAAGATGTCACAAAGAATATTCTAGAACATACTTGACAAAGAAACCATCCTCTGGGGAAATGGTTGCTGTATCCATTGCCAGTAACAGCAGCATATAAGGTCACAATTTCCTGCAGGGTGGAGGTCCTGCCTGTTTCATCAGGCAAACGAGCTGAGTTCTTCCCCAGTTCTTAGGAGGTTTAAAAAAAAAAAAAAATCAGCAGTGTAGCCACACACTAGCTCACACAAAGATTAAAAAAGACACCAGTATGCAACCTAACCATTATGGCAACAATGGCATCCCCAGCCATCCTCTCCGGGTTCTGAGGTGGGAAGGAAGGCTCCTTATGACTCTAAGCGCAGGACCCTGCCCGAGGCTGTTCACTTGGTAGATGTTTATTAGACCCATCCTTTGACCAGGTGGCCTTCCGGGTACCACAAATTCCTAGAGAAGCCATTAGGCACAGCTCAAAGGCGGGGTGGGAGCAACGACCAAAAAGCTACCCATCCCAGTGTGTGGTGGGCTGTGAGGCGACATCACCTGAAGAGGGCGGGCCCTGTGACGGCAGTGAGACCTCTCGGGACAGCATGACGTGGAAGCCATGCACAAAAAGACACGGGCAGGTGCGGAACCCTTGCATGGCTCCAGGATCAACCTCACCGGGGCCCCAAGGGGACAAAAACCTGCAAACACAGAGACACAGAAAAGGCGGGCTGGGTTCTCAGACGGAGAAGCCACAGCACCCTGGAAGCTTGGTGTGTTTACTGCTCACAGTTGAACAGAGCAGTGGAGTTATTGCAGTGACAGCTGCACAGGGGGCAGGTTATTACACAGATAAACAAGGAGGCAGGGCTACTGTATACAGCTGACCAAGGAGGCCGGTTCTGTGAGCGGAGCGAGCAGGGCGGGCCATAAATACCCAGAGCAACGGGGAAAGGTAGAGTTGGCATTTTCTGCAAACACTGCCGACACCCACACCCAGAAGAGAGGACAGCTTTGACCCTTGGACATGGCTGAGCCTACCTCAAACAGTGCACATTTCACTCAGCATTTACTGCCAGTGTTCTAGGAAAGGGGAACGGCCCAGCCAGGCCCACAGGCGGGAGGGAACCAAGAGAGAGCGGCCCCAGGTGCTCATGCCAAAGATGATAGCGGACAGAGACATGAGCATCTTCCTGGCCGGCGTTTCCAGGGGGGGGGTGGGTTTTCCTCCACGTGCAGTGGGCAGCCACAGAGATGTTTACGGAGGGGGCTACAGGGCTGTTCTCGGTAGGCCAGCCTGGGAGGAAGCAGCAAGCCCGGGTCACAGGAACGGTGCGGGCGCAGAGGAGGCTGGAGGCTGAGGTGGAAGGAAGAGAAGGGAACAGAGGCTCCAGGCAGATGTGAAGCCAAGCCCCACGAGTTACTGCGTCTCGAGGCAACCTTGCTAGAATGTCAGCCCATTTGATTGACGGTCCTAAATGCAGTCACCATAAAAGGAGGAGCTGACTAGATACACACACCCCAAGGCCTCCAATCCTAAAATGGACAACAAGAGACGCCCTCGGATTTAATGTTCACGCTCAGCAAAGTGCAGGGCATCCACTCCAATGGCACTGTAGGAAAAGACTGGTTCAGACGGGCCATGGGAAGGAAGCTCCCTGGCTTTCCCTGGCTTCCTTCATGCCTTACAACTCCAACACTCAAAATTCTTACTCCAGTTTCAAAGTCAAGCACCCAAAACCTCCTCAGAACAAACCAAATGTACCTTCTAAGGAAGAATGTGCTATGGCATTATTCTTCAGTGAGCCCAGGAGGCGTGTCCACATAGGAACATCAAGGGCACCTATCAATCATTGTAGCCAGAAGTTTCAAATAAGGCAGAAGGGCTGTTCCAAAGGGAGACATAACCAGAGATGCAGTGAGGCCCATCCAGTGGGCTTCGTAACTGCTGGGAAACTTCCAGAGAAGGCCCTTGTCTCCAGCTGCCTCAAAGAGCAGCAGAGGCCCACGGGCCCAGAGCTCTGCTCCTTCACAAGCCTGATACGCCAGTGGCATCCAGACAGTTAGAACACAGCTCTACAGAGAGTCCAAAAGTCTCCCTTGCTGCACCCTAGGGGGCAGCCAGGCCCGAGGAGCCAAGACACTAGCCAAGTGCTGCTGTGTCTTGGAGCATGGGGTCCACGTACCAACTGCTGAGACTCATGCATTCTGGCAGCGAGAGCTCTGTCTTCTGGGATTTTGTGGGAAGAGGAAACAGCCAAGCAACTTTAGAAAGTACCCCTGGCGCAGACACTTCTGAAGCCTGTAACCTGGCCTAGGCATATATGTTTGGGGAAACAGGCAGAGGTGTCCCATTGCGTCTCTCAATGTTCCTCCTCGCCATACCTACGCTGCGTGAGCACCTCTGGTGCCTTGCTCTAGAGGACCATGTCCTGTTGAGCAGAGACGGCAGGAGAGGCATCCCCAGGGGCTGGGCAACCGGTTAGTACTTCTGTTCTGCTCCATAGTTGCCACCCTCCCCGCCACAGTCTTATTGGATGGGGACAGATGGCCATCTCCATATAGAGGGGGCGCAAGTGAGGCCCGGATCATGCAGCCAGGACCACAATGCTAGGGTTTGGAGGAGTCAAAAAAGCCCTATGCTTTCCTCAGATCTCCAACTGCTTCCACCCTAACCCTCGCCAGGTTCCCTCTGGGGAGGCTGGGTGCCTGCTGTGTGGGTGGTCACAGCCCTCCCTACTAACCAGCCCTCCCCCCCCCCCAAGCTCTTATCTACCTTAAGAAAAGTGACAGCCATTGACATTCTCACTTGGGGACTGTTTTGTGGGGGGAGAAAGAATCCACAGCACCCCAACTCTTTTGCCCTATGGGTTCACCAACAGCAATGGGCTGGAGCTTCCATAGAAGGGGTTAGAGCAGTCTAGCTGTGCAGCAAGTGCACCGTCCCTGTGACATGAATTTGAAAATGCAGGTGGTATTCATTCACTCACTCATTCATTCATTCACTCGTTCATTCATTCATTCATTCATCTCCCCCCCCCCCGTGTGTGTGTGTGTGTGTGTGTGTGTGTGTGTGTGTGTGTGTGATAACTAATGTCTTCCTCTGTTACCCTCCACCTTATTGTTTGCCAGAGTCTCCCATTTAACCTGGAGCTCACTGATTCAGCAAGACTGGCTCACGAGCCAGGAGAAACTGCCTATGCTGAGGTGACACACAGTGCCTGGCTTTTCACAGATGCTCACACTTGAGCAGCAAACATTTTACCCACCCTCCCACCCACCCCCCACCCCCGGTGCCTGGAAATACAGCAGCATTCTTTCTAAGTGGCCAAGTCGCTGGAGCTGAAGAGTCAGATGATGCCCTTGAGTCCTGCTCTTGGAAAAGGAGCAACTGTGTGGGGCTGAGCCAGGTCAAAGCTGTGTAACTGACGCCTCCATAGCGTCCTCATGTGTTGGGAGGTGAGTATGCCTGGACCTTCTACACAGACATATTCTGTATTCTGATCCGCTACCAAGCTAAACCAGAACTATCACTACAGAAAGGATACCCAAGGCTCAGAGATGTCAGATCACTTCCTTAGGGTCACAGAGCCAGTCAGCAGCAGCTGGGGCTCATACAATAGTTAGAACAGCAGCAATATTGTACTGTTAATGGTACTGTCATGAGCCCTCCACAGTCTTCCACATATCCCAGGACCAGAGGGACCATGATTATCCCACACACAGATAAGAATATGAGGCCTGGATGGTCGCACAGGTGGATGGCTGTGTTGGACAGGGACTGAGGAAGCAGCCTTGTTTGTTTCAGAGACTCCCTTGGACCCTGAGAAGCACTGGATATGCTCACCAGACTATTTGGCCTCTGAGTAGAAACCGCACTGGAGTCAGGGGTGTTGGTCTGCGACCTTAAGCAACCCCCCCCCCTTTCCCTCTCCGGCTGTCAGCTGGCTCAACTACGAAGGAATTGGTTGCAACGGAGCTCTGCATCGAAAACATACAGCCCTGACCGTATATGGCTCTCTGTACTGGGCCATCCTTCCCGGGGAAGACCACGAAGGCCCTAAGAATGTGGGCTGAGGCTGCTGACAGGCTCTTCTGTGGCTGGGCACATGAGAGCTGGACACAGCGAGCCCTGCAGCTGGGGAGATCCTGGGCAATTTACCAGGCCCCTGGTTTTCCCCCGCTGGCAGAGAGAAGGAAGTTAGTGGCCTTTGTGGGTTGCTTTGAGGTCATAAAAACGGCCATAAAGCGTTTTCCCAGATTCAAAGCTCAGGTTTGCAAAATGCTGCCGAACTCAGCCATGAGAGGAGTAATCAGAGAAGAAGCCAGGCTTTGCAAGATTCCCAGAAAGTAGTCTGAGAATGTAAAGAATCTTCATGACTTCTCCACGCTTCATACAGCTGAGGCTCTGCTTCAGGGAGGGGCAGGGAGGCCCCAGGGCCACTGCAAGATGACTAGCAATGTTCAGAACAGTGCCGTGATGCTTAGCCCAATTGTAGGCTGTCCCGTCCAGCCAATTCTTCCTCTCACCATTAGATAGCGTCTACTCAGAGAGCATGAAGTTACTCTGTCTTCAATCAAGACCTGACTGGTTCGTTTCTAAGATGAGACTTCTCTTATGCCAACTTGCATGATTCTCTTTGATTGGATTCAAGTCCGTGCTCATCTGATATTCACAGAGGGCCAGACAGGAGGCCATTTTAGGCCAGCTAGCTACCTCCCTGTTGTCACTGATGTTTGCTTGTTTTTGAGAAAGAGTCCTATGTATCCCAAGCTGGCATCAAAGTCGCTGTGTAATGAAGGATGAGCTTGAAGTCCAGATTCTCCCGCCACGCAGTTTTATGCATGCTGGGGAAGGAACCCAGGGCGGTGTGCATTGCTAAACTACCAAGCTCATACCAGTTCCAGTGACAGTGAGGCCTGCAAACACATCCATGCCTTCACTGGGGGCTGGGAAAGGGCAGATTAAACCTCCCTGTAGCAAACAAAGGTTTGAGAAGGTTGAGGAATGAACCTTGGGGTCTCTCTCTCTCTCTAAGACAGGATTTCTCTATGCAGTCCTGGCTGTCCTGGAATTCATTCTTTAGATAAGTCTCTGGCCTCAAACTCAGAGATCAAACCGCCTCTATCTCCTGAATGCTAGAACTAAAGGTGCATAGCCACCACACCCAGCTGAACTTGGGATTTCAGGGCTTAAAATCTTTTTTTTTTTTTTTGTTTTTGAGACATACCTCATGAAGCCCAGGTTACCCTTGAACTCCTGATCTTTATGCCTTCGCTTCCCAAAGCTTGGATGACAGAATTGCCATCCACACATCACAAAAGGCAGATACTAAAGGCACGCCTGGACAGCCATTAACCGTAGGACAGGCTTCAAGGATTTGTTTGTCAAGCAGATGTCAGCCAGGACATGGGCTGAGAAACCGGGCTGTTGGGGGTTTACTTAGCACTACGTCTGGAACACATTACCCTTGAAATATCCACGCTAAATTATTCTTGGCCCTGCATTGCTTGGCATGGGACAAGTAAGAGTCAGAGTTGGCATTTAGGCTAAGAAGAGAGTCAGTCCTCTTTCTCCCAGCCAGGGACACCTAGGGTACGTGAGTTGTTCTCCTGATAGCAATGCAAAGATCTCATAAAATTATGAAAATTCGCGCTTTGCCACTTCTATCCACCCCGCCACCCCACCCGTGGCTTCTCCTTTCTAAGTCCCACCTTTAGCCTGCCAACAAGTCTGAATTTCTAGAATCCTTATTTTTTTTATTATTAAAAAAAATACTGTTTTAAACTACGTGCGCGTGCCCACGCACGCGCGCGCAGCCCACAGATGCCAGAGGATGACACTGAACCTCCACAGAGCTGAAGTTAAGGTGGTTGTAGGCCACTTGACATGAGTGCTGGGAACTGAACTTGAGTCCTTTGCAAGAGGGATAAGTGCTCTTAACCACTGAGCCATTCCCAGAGCCCTTGATGAACACCATTGCTGCTCTCCATGAGAAAGGACTCAGAAAACCTTCCAATATTCCCACCAGATGCTCTGAAGTCCAGACAAATTGCTACTTGTCCAAGATCATGATGCTCTGGACTGAGTTATTCGGTTGCTAATGTCAGAGGGGACTCCCTCCCTTCTCCAACATCTGCCCTCATCAGCAGCCAGGCAGGGTGGGGAGGGGCCTTCTGTTTCCTCCTGAGAAGCCAGTTATCCGTCTGGCATGCTGTACACACACACACACACACACACACACACACACACAGCAGTTCCCATTTCAGTGTGTCCTTCCCACATGAGCTGCTTCTCCGTAGGAAGTTTGGCAGCAATCAGCCATGTAGGAAAGAAACAGAACAGAACTTTCCCCTTTACCCTCTGTCCCAAGCTCCCACTCAGGTTCCCAAGAAAATGACCGTCTACTCCTTTATCTCTGGCTTTTTCTCAGCAACCAGGTCACTTTTTCCACAAGAGGAGCTGTGCCTAATCTGCCGTGGCGAAGGTCAGTGTAGAGTGGCCACAGGTTCCTAATCTGCAGTTCAACCAACAACAGGTCAAAAGAAATCTTTTTTAAGAACTGCATTTCTGCTGTATGTGTCCAGGCCTAGGCAGAGTGTGTAATAACTAGTTACATTGTATTAAGCTCTGCAAACGATGCAGAGATGAGTTAGAGAACACAGGTAGGTTGCGTAGGTCATTGAAAACACCACTTTACATAGGCACCTGAGCATCGCAGGTTGTGTTATTGCCGGAGTCTGGGTACTAAAGGATACCTTGGGACCCCAGGTCACCAGTGGGTAGTGTTGCTGTGTTTAAACTAACCCTTTTACTCTGAGGAGAGCAACTTCTGGCCCTCTCCCTCCTCATCCCAAGCCTCTACCTTAGATCCTGGGGTGCGACAGGTTAGGCTGGCCCTGTGGACTCAAGCAGGGGGTTAAGAAGGCAGCTTGCCTCTGGATTCAGTCAGATCCTTTGCAATGTATCAACCGTCCTGGAGCCGGGGACCTACACAGGCAGGTTAGCGAAGGCCGTGGGCTTACGTTCCCGCCACAAGGAGGAGGAAGGCTGAGGGCATTGTTTACGCTGATTCACATTCCCCTTGTGCCATTTGGACCACAGTGTAGATAAATATTCAACAGAACTTGAAAAATGCTATGAATAACTTCCAGCGTGGCACTGCCAAAACCAATCCATCACGTCTAGCTGGCTACTCTCTGCTGCGACTCCCTCTTGCGTTACAGATCTCTCAGGGCCGCGGCACACATTTCCCAGGCTAAATGCCTCGGGGTTCTTCAAAGTTTCCTTGTCTCTGCTCACCAATGACAGCCAGTTGGCAAGCCCTGCCTGCCTGCGAGTCTACAGAGAGGCCCGCTCACCAGCGGACGCCTCGCCTGCGATGCTAGCATCCGGCTCATGCTTACTAGGAGGAGGCCTCCACAGCACAAATGCTGGGGGAGGAGCAGGCACCTCCATCACCTTCCTATTTCCTGGATCGGATACAGAATCTGGAGCATGCAAAGCATGTAAGACCCAGAACAGCTAGAAACCCAGCCCTCCAGTGGACCACAGTCTGACGCCACGGAAACTCAAGGAGGCTCCACCCATCTTCCAAATGCGACCCCCCAAGTATCAGAGTTAAAGGTCTTCACTAGGTGCAAGCTGCCGTCACATACAGCAGGCGAGCTAAGTCCACGTGGGCTAAGTTGGGACCCAGAGCCCACTGGCTCCGTCCTGAGAACACACAGTAAAACCCAGAAGTAATGAAGTCTTCCTGAGAACATACAGTAAAACCCAGAAGTAATGAGGTCTTCTGATAACTTGAGTCTGATGTAAAGGGCCTGGCGACTTTCCCCAGTCTCAGCCCAGGACCACATGATAGGAATCATGCAGGGGCCATACGAGGTGCAAGGTAGATGCCTACGTTCTCCGTTTTCCCAGATCCGGTGTGTCAGGGTTCACACAGGAGCCTTGCCAGAAGATTCCCAAAGCTTTCCCCGAAACACCTAGGGCATGTCGTGTCACTGCAGAACCCTGAAAACACTTAACCAATGTTGACTGTGGGATGAACCTCCGAAGGGCTGGGACCCAGCTGCAGCCAGGACAAGAGACTTAGGTCTTTCCACTAGCCATCCTGTGGATTGACTCACTGTGCTATGCTGAAAATACGGAGGCCTGGGTTGCGTGTGATCACTCCACATGCCGCTGGGAATTAAAAATGGTGACTGAGCCCTGGGCATGTAGCGGGGGCTGGGTGGCTTCTGGGGAATGAAAAGAGGGCAGGCAGCTCTGTGGCTGCCATTAGTTCTGATGGAAGTGTGATCGTCTCTGGGTCTCAGCCCCCGGGGACCATATTCTCCACGTAAGGTCAGGGTTAGCTCTTCTACGAATACGCATGTGCTAAGAAGGGTGCAGGTAACATAATCAAAAGCAAGGCATGTGAGATGACATTCTTTATCCACAACCACTCCCGTATAGATCCCGTCAATAGGACTTGACAATGTAGCTTCCGTTTTACATGTTTGGATGTCTTGGTTATATGTGTGTCTGTGAAACATACATGCCTGGTGTGTCAGATCCCTTGGGACTGAAGTGACAGATGGTTGTGACCCCCCCCCCCCATGTGGGCGCTGGGAATCAAACCTGTGTTGTCTGGAAGAGCAGCCAGTGCTCTTAACCACTGAGCCACCTCTCCAGTCCTGGGACTTTGCAGTTTAAACGTCACAGAAAGGGAATGCAGACAGACAAGTCTTTGTCAAGTCAATCATGTATGGATCTCCACATGCCTTCAGGAAATAAGGGACAGTGACAGGCTTCACATTCATTCTTTCCTCTCTTTGGACTGCACAAGGTACTGCTCATTCATCGTTACAGAGAGGGAAGCATTTTGCAGAGGATAAAAGGGCAAGGAACAAGTCTCCCAAACCCAGGAAGCATGAGCTAAATCAGGCCTGTCTGCCGAGTTTCCCAGGACCCAAAAACTACTACTTCAAAACATAGTGCCCTTAAACCAAAACATGGCTGAAGCTGGAATAGTGTGCAGCCAGAGAGCTGAACACTGCCATGCCTAGAGCTCCCCACTCTCCCAGTGCAGTGGCCAGGCTAGACATTACCTGGTAGAGAGAACATCCACTACTGCAGTTTGCACTTGAAAAAAAAAATGATGCAATAAACTCAGTTGGATTAATTTCCAAACATGAACTCATTGCTATCTCAGGAAATATCACTTTACTCTTTAGATTAAATGTTATCCCAAGTCCAGGAGGCGTTCAACAGTGAGAAAGTAATGTACTTTAACTGGCTTCTCCAGACTCAGATTTCACCTAAACAAGTTCTATACAAAGATTAGCCAAGAACCGGGTAACGGGATACCATGGGGTTACGTCATCTGCGGCCCATTTCCAAAGAAACATGGCTTTTCCAGGCGCGACTCTAAGCGGCTGGCGCTTCTTTTGCACCTCTGCTAGAGAGGCTGGAAGGGCAGGTGTGTGGAGAGTGGTCATAAACAAGAGGCCCTAGGCTGGTCCCTCTCTGAAGTGTGTGGCTGGGGCTCCTTGTCGCGGGGCCTCTTCCTGACAGTAATGATGACTTTCCAGAACCCTCAGTCCTGGACTCTACTGTCCCTTCTGGCTGTGGGCTGCTTAGCTCCAAGTCCGCCAACTGGAGTTTGAATCCAGCATGCAAACACGACGATTCTTACTCTCCACAAGACCATAGGGGGAAACTGACAAGAAGAGCAAGTAAAATCACCTCCAGAGTTCACTGCTCAGCTAAATGTGCACCCAAAGCAATAACATGCCTTGCATATATATCCTTAGTGCCTTTCCAGGCTCAGCGGGGACAATTCCTCAGCCCTGCATTGAGACTTTGCAGTAGCTCATTTAACTCTCTGTTTATCAACAGAGGGGGGGCAGAAGTTCCCTGACTTGTCCAAGGTCACACTGCCAAAGGCAGCAGGACTCAGGATTTGATTTGATTGTGTATTAGCCTTCATTAACTGTAACGATCCAGTTTAAACCAACTTGGAAATGAGAAAGGTTCATCTTGGCACACTGTTTTGAAGGTCTCAGTGCATGGTTCACCTCATCGCTTTGAGGCTGTGGAAATTTGGTAACCCAAGGTAGAGCAAGCTGCTTCAACCTCGTTGCTACCAGTAAGTGAAAAAGAGAGAGAGGCAGATGTCTGAATATCCCTGTAGGGGTTTGCTCCTACTTGAGGAGGTGGAGTGGCCTGGGGCTGGGGTTTCTTAGAATGGGGACTTGGTGTATGTGGGCTTTGGAAAAGGAATTAATTGGGCTGGTGAGATGACTCAGCCAGTGAAAGTACTTTTTTCCTACAAACCTGACTACCTGAGCTTGACCCCTAGAAACTATGTTTAAAAAAAAAAAAAAAAAAAAAAAAAAAAAAAAAGCCAGATGTGGGGCTGGAGAGGTGGCTCAGTGGTTAAGGGTACTGGCTGCTCTTCCAGAGGACCCAGGTTCAATTCCCAAAACCCACATGGCCACATGGCAGATCAAAACTGTAACTCCAGTTCCAGAGGTTCTGACACCCTCACACAGACATACAGACATACATACATACAGGTAAAACACCAATGCACATAAAACAAAAAATAAATAAACTATGGGGGTGAGGATACACTTCAGGGATAGAGCGCTTGCCTAGCAGGTACAAGGCCCTAGAGTGCAGGCCTCAGCTTTGCAGGGGAGCCTGATGTGGCAGGACCCGCCTATAATCACAGGGCGAGATAGGAAGCAGAGACAGGAGGATTGCTTGGAGTAGGATGATCAGTAGAAACAAGACAATCCCCTGCCTCAACAAGTAGGAGAGAACTGACACCCAGAGTTGCCCTCTGATCTGCACACACTTGCATGCTTGTCATACACATAGACAATACCAGCGGATCTGTTAAAGGAGGAAATAGACAAGAACATGAACAGATGTCTTCTTTTAAAGAAGCGCGAATACGGAAGACCGCTGCTGGCTGTGGCAGCTGGGACGCACAGTTCCTGACGGGATGCAGTGCAGATGAATAGAGGAAGAGAAACCACAGCCACACCGAAAGGCCTCCAATGCCGCTGACAAACGGCTTCGTCCCTAACAAGCTCAGCTGCCCTGAAGGATCCCGGCTGCGGATGGCACCGGAATCCCGAAACTTCACCGGGGTGACAACACTATCTCTGTCTACCCCCCCCACACACACACACACAGAGTTATGACAGGATGGAGTTAGCAGTTTCAGAAGCAGAGACAAGTCTCTCCTACCTCCCAGCCTTTCCAAGTATCTCCAGCACACCTGTCTAGTTACCCTGCTTAAGCAGACCTACCCCTCCCCGCCCCACGGCATCCTGGGTAGCCGTCTGGGCTCTCTGTCTCACCACCTTTCAGCCTGCAACCCTTATCACCTCACATCTGCAATGACATGTCAATCATAAGAACAACCCTTGGGGAGAGCCCTGGGCTGGTGGCAGGCTACGATGACAGCAGCCTACATGTCCGACATAGATTGGAGACCCTAAAGAAAAGCTTAGTTAGCCACATGTCTTCCGGGTGGGTGGCATTAAATAGTAGAGATCAGAAATAGAAACCAAAAAAAAAAAAAAAAAAAAAAAAAAATGTTTTGTACTAACTCCATACAAAAACAATTATGTTGGTAACGCAGGCACAGCTGGGCCACCAGAGGGGCTAATTATAAATATCTCTGCCTCTATTGACACAAAACTGAAGGAAAATGTGTAACCTCTCCAGATGTCATCCAAAGAAGTTCCTTGCTAATTTCAGGGTTCTGCTTTGTTTCCCTTCAATGTTCCAGTCTTTACTTCCCCAGTAATTAGGCAAAGCCAAACCTCCTGCACATCCATGCAACTGTCTTGATTCTGAAATGAATACCAAGGCTTATTACGCACAGTGGAGATGCAGATGGAAGCTCCTGTCCTCCCCAACCTGGCTCCTTGAAGAAAGGGTGGAATTTCTTGCTCTTGAGCATTAAAAGACTAACAGAAAACAGATAGAGTTCAGTAGCCAGCAGATGGAAAAGTCTGTGCCAATTACAATTAGTGGAAAGCAGAGAGAGAGAGAGAGAGAGAGAGAGAGAGAGAGACTTTACAATGCCCAAGAGCAGAAGTAACGGATCCTTCGGGAGTAACTTCAAATGAGGGCCAACAAGCTTTATTCTCAAAGTGGAGTTGATGAAATGAGAAACAGCCGATCCAGATAGAGGTGAGGAAGAAGCCACCTTGGCAAGGGATGTGTGTGTTAGTGTCATGGTAGTGATCATTTCCCTGTGTGTACATATGTCATTGAACGTATGTATATGGAACACCTTAAATGTTTCTTTCTTTCTTTATCCGGCAATTAAATTTCAAGCCGGAAAAAGGAAATACCAAAGAGGCATCGGTGCTGTTTGTGTATGGTGTATGTGTGTGGGTAGATGTGCCTCTCCAGTACACGCCACATCCCGTGGAGGCCAGAGGTCAACTTGAGTGCCTTCCTCTATCAGTCTTCACCTTATTTCTTTAGAAGCCGTCACTCGCTGAGCCTGGAGTTCACCATTTCAGGGAGACTAGCTAGCTGCTCAGCAAGCTCTGCAAGTTGCCTATCTCCACCTCCCCAGGGGGATGGTGACAGGCACATGCCACCACACTCAGCTTTTGTGTGAATGCCGGGGGTCTAAAGTAAGGTCTTCCTGCTCGCTTAGCAAGCACCTTACCCACTGACATCCCCCAAGGTGCACACTGGCCTTCTGGGTGTGGTGTTGTTTTCTCTCGTGTACTGAACACATGAAAGGCGTCAGGAATTTGAGTGGTGTCCTTGCCCAGGGGCCATGCTAATCTTTTGTGTATCATCCCACTTTTAGAAGATGTGCTGGCGGAGTGAGCATGCTCCTGGAGGGCCATAGAGCAGGCTGCCAGTACTGTTGCTTCCTGAGCTTCGAATCTCAGTAGAACAAACTATTGGAAGACAGACAGAGCCCCAGAGCCTCTGATCCCTTATAATTTCCCCATGAGCCTAGCTAAGGGCAGGCTGTGTGTGGGGGTGGGTGGCTGGGAGGGGCGCACTGACCAGTGCCTCTGGTGAAAGCTAGTGGCTCATTCAGCATCATTATTTTTCATCATTTCCCACTCAGAGCTACTTTCTCCATCATTTTGAGGAAGGGTCCTGTGTTTTGTTGTTGGTGCTTTGTTTTGTTTTTTTTCAGGATTACTCACCCACCCTGACCTTTTCTGTACCTTGTTCCCAGCCTCCCCCAGTATAAAGAAAGACAATAGGCCAGAGGCACTCACAAAGAGGCCCACGAAGAGAAATGCTGGAGAGGGCACAGTCAGGTCAGAAACTCTTGCAGCGCTCTCTGTCCTTCAGCCCTGCTGGTCTCTAGGAGGCACACAGGGCTCTGAAGTGAGCAGTGTGGCGCTTGGTCATTGCCACCAGAAAACCAGAGGCAGGTCCTTGAAGTCTGAGCCTCTTTTCCTCATCTGTACAAGCAGGGGCTGTTATCAAATAGTTTCTGGTTGGCAGAGCTGTGGGAAGATGAAACAGAATCTCTGCAAACTAAAGCCTCCCTGCACACAGGCTATTAAGATTATTTTAGCAACCCTTTTTCTTTTGGTCTCTTCTCAACCACAAATGTAGGGTCTCTGTGTCACATTTGAGATATAAGGAGAAGGTGGACAGAAGGAGTCTTGAGTGATACTTCTCCAAGCTTGGCACTGCTGCTCATGAGGAGCACTGTTCCTTTCCTTGTGTGTAGAAATATGCGCGCGTGCATGTGCGTTCGAGCGCGCGCGCGCGCGCACACACACACACACACACACACACACACACACTTACAGATCACCTCCTAGTCAGAGGGCAGCCCTTCACCTCCCTCCAACTGATTACCCGGGCCGAGGGTAAAACCAGCTGCAACTTCTCCCTAATTTTCACAGCAGACCTGAGAGATGCTCTGCTCCCTGGTTACAGATCAAGAGGCCGAGGTCTAGAAGCCTGGGCTCTGCGCTAGAAGAGACTGCAGGCTGGGGACAGGTACTTCTCTGGGTATCTTTCCCCCTACCACTGTTGGTTGATGGGTACCGCTTCTCCTGTGATACCAGCTGCTCCAGCATCATGGTCTCTCCCCGTGTCCTGCCTAACGCAAAGAATCTAAAGGAAGGGCCATAAGGATGCTCCTGGCTGTACCTAAGCTTATCCACTCCCAGCAGGAGTGTCCGCCTGAGTAGTCACCTCGCTTCCTTTCATTGAAGATCTACCAGCCACTGCCTTCTCTCCAAGGTGGGTAGGTGCATCTCTGACATTCCCCTGCAGGGGTAACACAAAGAGATTCAAACTTTCTCCCCTAATGACTGTTGACCTTATTTTTTTTTTTCTTTTTAAATCCAATTAGCTTTAAAATAAAACATGAAGTAAAACCTCTGCTCCACTATTCAACCAGAACAGTGAATTCTCGAGCTGCGGGTTAGCTGACTTCATGTTTATTGAACTGCATCAGTGATAAAAGTTCAGGCACCACCTCTGGCCCCAGGCCCCATTGTGGGCTGCTATTCACACACAATTGACTTCTAGGACAGGTTTTTTTTTCCCCCCCAGGGAGCTCCCTCCTGCTGCCCCACTGATGATTCAGAGATAAGAAAGGTTTGCTTTCCCCCAGTCATTCACCCAGCAGCCCAGGCAAAGCGGGGCACAGATTGTTAAAGAAAAACAATGACAAGAAGGTTGGCTGTACCCACTCAATCTACACCAGTGTTTCAGACTCTGGACTGGACCCGCTCTTAAAGACTACCCTGTATCGTGTTTGTACAAGGGCAGAGAACTGCAAAACCCTGTTTTACAGAAAAGGGGATTGGTTCAGATTTAGTAAATGGCAGGGTTAGGAAGAAAACCAGGAGTGGGGTGTGAGCCAAAAGGCCCTCCGTGATGCAGCTGCTGTGTCTACTGAGGTCATGCTCCCTAGCGGAGGAGCAAGTTCACAGCAGATGGCTGGTAGCTTGATACATTGATTTGCAATGCTGCTCCTCGGATTCTGAAGAAGGGCTGAGGCCCACTTGCAGGACGCATGAAGCTCTCTGAATGTCCAGACCCAGCCACGCATTCTCTTGACTGGGATTCGGTACCCAGGAAGCAACAGTTGCCCTGTGTGTGCTAGCAAGTTGTCTGCTCTCCTCCACCCCTCCTCCTGTACCTGACTGGGAAAGGGGTCCAGGCATCTTAGGTGGTCTTCACAGTTCATTTGAAAAGGAGACAAGTCTAAAGACCCAGACAGACCCAATAAAGACTGACCCCTGACCCACTCGGAAGAAAGCTCTCTCTATAGGTCCAAGAGACAGCGAGGATGTCCCAGTTCTGACCTCAGGCACCTGTCACCGGGGCCCAGATGCCATCTACTGGGGGATGTTTTATGGTTTCCCTGCCTGACACAGAATCCATTTTCTTCGTAGAAGCCTTAGGTCTGGCAACCTTTGCCATTCAGACTGGGCCCTGGCTCTCCCCTCAGGCATGGCTAGGGGAGGAAGCTGGGAGAAGGTTCCAGGAAAGGTTTAAGGAGCTGTAATCATGCCCTGGACGGGAGCATGCGCGTAATGTCTGCTAATGTTACAGCATCTTAAACCAAGCTGTAAAAAAAATAGTTGCTTAAGGTTACGTAGGCCAATCACAACACACGCAGCGTGAACACTAAAGCGTACTTTGCCAACAATACTCCATTATGTGAAGACTCAAGCTTGGCGCCCACTATTTTGCTGGTGTTGTTTCTAAACAGCTTCTTTAAGCGAGATCACCTCAGTGAGCATGAATTCCAGCTTATTCACATTATTCTGCATTGAGCTCCTATTACATATTAAGCTCAGCACGAGAGCTGTAAAGTGGGGACTTTTGTCCACCACTTGCTGAGGACACTGCCTTCAGTGAGGGAATCGCTATCCTTGCCAGCTGAAACCATCTGAATTAAAAAAAAAAAAAAACACCACTAACTCACAAAGCCAAAGCCAGGAGAAGAGGCTTTGGATCACGTTTCCTGCTTGGGATGGGAAAACAATTGAACCTTCCCGGAGCAGCTCTGCGGGCCTCACCTCTCCAGGGAGGGAGTGGCGGTTACTTTTGAAAACTTGGGGGGGGGGGGAGGAAATACCTGAAGCCTGGAGGCTTCTTGCAAGCTTTTAAAGCTTGCACTACCACAACACTGTGAGGGAGAATAAGGAGAGGGGGCCACATATTCCCATCCCCAGCCCCAAATGAGCCAGCCCACCAGGGAGCAGTACCCACGTGCATCCTAAAGGAGTACGGCACAATGCTGGGCAGGGGTCCAGGAGGCAGACCACGCTGATCCCAGACCTGCCTAGAGAAGACCGTGGGGTGCAATCGCACAGACAGAGCTCAGGAGCTCGAAGGTGGAAGGGATAGGGATGTAAGCATCTAAGTATCTCAGCTCTGCGCCCCCCCCCCCCCCAACACACACTGAAATCTACCTTCGAAACAAAAAGAGAAATACCAACTTCGGATCGGGGATTTTCCACTTCAGTAACAATTCGGGCGAGAGACCAAAGTGGAGCTTGCGAGTCCGCGGGGTTCCCTTACCAGCTTCATGGTGGAATTATTCTGTTCCCAGCGCCACAGCATCACGCTCATCTTACTTCAGGGTGAGGAGGGAGGGGGAGAGGACGGGAAGAAGGAAAAAAGGAGCCGAAGCACCTGCCGGCACAGCCCCGGGTCTGGCCCCGGCGCCAGGTCGTCCACTGTTCTGCCCCTCGGGGCATCCCTGGCAGGCCACGGAGGTCACTTCGCCCAGCCCTGGGGAAACCCAAGGCGAGAGCAGAAGCCCTACACACACAGCCGTGCTCCCTCGGCACGATCCAACAACTCTCGGATGCACCAGCAAGCAGAACCACCCCCGGGACTCCGCGTGGTGGAGGGGGGCGGGGGGCACCGGCCGCTGTCGCAGGGCCCGGTGCAGGAGGGACCAGAGCGCAGCCAGCCCAGCGGGGAGGTCCTTAACTCCTGCGAAGAGGGTAGGCGAGGGTAGGCGGGACAGCCTGGGGCAGGAGGGCGGGCTGCGATCCCGAGAGGGGGCTGTGGCTTCCAGGACCTTTCTGGTTCTTAGCCAGGACACCAGCTTGTATTCTCCTCCGACGCGCGTGCTCACCTCCATCTCACTTTCCGCATCAAACTCGCCCAAATTGTCCCATGGCAGTCACTGGCACCCCGAGAAGGCCAGAATCTAGATTCTGGCTGTATGATAGACACAGGTAGGCATGCAGGGAGCGCGTGCGCGCACACACACACACACACACACACACACACACACACACACACACACACACACACACACACCCTGGCCCACACCCCTGGAGATATTTATTTCCTGTTACGTGAAGGTTGGAGCTTGGATGTTTTCAAACACACCTGGCAGCTGCCGGAGAAGGGACATCCGTGGCCTGCCGGGGGAGTAGGGGTAGGGGACAAGCGACGACACAGCTTCCCATGCTTTGGTCCCTCCTCAGGGTTCTCTACCTGCTGCAGGCTGGGTTATTATGCTTCTCTTTCTCTGAAGCTTTGGGGCGTGGCTCCCCGTCCCCCTCCCAAAGAGCCTGGGCACCGGGACCTCCAGCCCAGGGTCTGGCTTGGGCGGAAGTATTGGCTGAAGAAAGCAGGTGCTGCTTCCTCGGCACTGACAGGCCTGGGCTAAGATTCTTGGAACTGACCTGTTATATGTTATTTCGCGTCATTGCATGCTCTTTTGAGCAGCCGAAACTTGAAAATGAGGGGAAGTGAGAAGGCAGCTCCCAATCTCTTGAGGGATGATTTTTCTTCTTAAACAGAGCAAGCTGAAGAAAATGTTTCCCTATAACTTCCATCCTTCAGGGGTTTGTTTTTCTCATCAAACATAAATGAGTGAAAGTTGAAATTAAATTCGTTAATTTTTGAATGCGATTTTAATTAAATTTCTTTGGCTTATCTGCCCCTCCATCCCTGACTTTCCATGCTCCAGCCACAGTCACCTTTGATCTGCTGTCAACCTATCAAGGCCCTTCCCGCCTCGTGTCTGACCGGTCCTTTCCTTGGAACACTTTCCCCTAACCCCACCTGTGTTCTCATCTCGAGGGTCACCTGCCCTGAAGGACTTGCCACTCTCTAAAGGGAGCGACTCTCCCCTCCCCTCACTCCCTCTAGGCCGATACTGCCATCGCTTGGGCTCACTGCCAACTCTCTAAACTACATTTTCTACCTTGTCCCACTAGACAGGCTCCAACCGTAACCCTTTTGTCCCCTCTAGCATCTGCCCTACCCCTGGCACTTGTCACAGTGTGTGCTCTACAGTGGGGTTACCAGGTCTCTGCAGCTCAAGGGTAGGGGTACACCCCGGAGGGGCCGGCGTTTGGAAATGCGTGTTTTGCATTAAAATAGACATATAGTCAGAAGCCAAATCTTAAAATATCTCTATTTCCCAGAACCAAAGCTTGACAAAAATCTTACTGGCCAAGACAGCAGAGCCGTGGCTGTCTTTTGCTGTTTTACGTTCTAATCTATGGGGCCATGGCGGTGGGAAGGAAGGCGGGAAGTCAGAGCCTCTGTGTGGGTGCTGCCAGCCCAGGGGCCCACACAGCATTCGCTAGGGATGCTGCTATAGGCTCATCACACTTCCTAGGAGAGCTGCAACACGAACAGTGAGGATCCTCCAGAAAGTCAGTTGCTGCAGAGTCCCAGACCCAGGCGTTGCTGGTCAGAAGGCGAAAGTACCGCTCATGATCAAGGGGGGAGACAGCAGAGATGCTAGATGCAGCTGCCCAATTTCCATTTGGGGACCAGAGGGCGGACTTGCCCTCCCATGCTCATATGCAGTAGACAGATGTGCTGGCTCTTTCGGGCCTCTATGGTGCAGTACATTCCCATTCTCGCGCGAGGCACTGAGAAGTAGAAGATTCCCTTTCTCGTATGTGAGGGGTAGGGTAGCAAGCAAACAGCTGGGCCACGAGAGGAAGAAAGGTATGCGTAGCCTGAGAATCGCTCACAGGTGACAGACTGTACCTAAAACAGGAAACGAGAAGCACCTGTGGGCACCCATACCAGAGGGAGGGTCAGAGGTGCAGGCATGCAGTGGCGTGGATGGGGAGGAGCAGTCAGAATGCCGGCCGGCCGCTGAGTGGCAGAGGGTGGGGGTTATCGCATGGCAGAGGCCAGCCAGGTCCCTGCAGGGGCAGGGTGTCATCTTTCATAAACGAAATGCAGTGTGTCCAAAGTCCTGTCTGGGGAAGAGCCTTGTAACAGTGGGGCACGTCTGAAAATGGTAGAGGCTGCAGAGAGAGAGAGAGAGAGAGAGAGAGAGAGAGAGAGAGAGAGAGAGAGAGAGAGACTGAACGAACAAGGCCTGAGTACCTAGAGAGAAGACTGCCCCAAGGCCAGCTGTCGGCTGTGTGCCATGGGTAACCCCTGAGGGGGACAGCTGTGCATTTACCCTAGGCGGCGTCAAGTCTCTGCAGCTCTGCCGACACACCTTGCCTTGGGGAGTGATTCAAAGTCCACCAAGCTGCCTCTAAGGCACCATCTCCTTCCTCTCCTTTCCGTGCATGGCCTCAGATGTAAGCCGGGGGAGGTTAGCCTGTGTGGGTGACGTGAGAGAGTACTCTACTTCCTCCCAGCTGGTGGCCTCTGGCCTTCTGACCCATCTCCTGGGCGGGCTTTCATCTTCAGTGCCGACCCTTACAGGCTCTGACACTCCCCACCCGCAGCTTGACCTACCTCTGCGTTTCCTGTGCTGCGTTCTGGACCTTTCCATCCCGCTACCACTCAGTGCTCACCGATTCCTTCCTGTTCACTCTGAATTTGCCCACCTGCCCTGCTCTTTTAATGATTAACTCTGGGGTGAGTCGGAGTTTGGAGCTCTTGACCCTCAAGGCAGGGAGGAGAGGGACAAGGCCAGGAGGGAACAGTTGGTGGCTCCAAGGATACCACAGCTCCCTCCTTAGGAGAGAGAGAGGCCCATCCATGGAGTTGCTTGCCTCTCCCCCCACCCTAACGCGGTACACCTTCATTCTAGTGCCTAAACTCTGTCTGCGCCTGATAAACTGATCGGAGTCGAGCTGTTAATAGCTTAATGTGTTTCCCAGAGGTGATGCTTCAGCCAGACCAGTGAGAGATGGAGGGGAAGTAACAGACAGAGCAGGGGCGGGGGGGGGGCACTTCAGACTATTACAAATGCATGTGTATCTACCTCTGAAGATGGCTGGGGAGTGCCAGCTTTTACATACATGGTCTAGAATGATGAGGGAAGAAACAGAATCCGCGTCCTCCTCCGAGGAGGGGGGGGGGGGAGATTGTCTCCCATCACAAGTGGCTTCCACCCCAGCCTGGGCTACAGAGTTGATGCCATATCGAAAGAGAAAACTTTAAATAGTGGTGAGGGGAAATCCAAGGAAGAAAATGTTACAGAGTGAAAATTAAAGCCTTATGGAAGTATACAGCCTGACAGCTGGTCAGCTCCCAGACTAGAGTCATACTGAAGAAAGTTCTAATGCTCCCTGAAGGAGGAGGACTCTTATCTGCAGCCCGGGGACAGAGAGACCCAAGAGCACAGGAGACGCTCTCTCGCCACCCCCACCAGCCTTCGAGGGGCATGAGTCTCATTTCCAAAGGTCAGTCTGAGGGCATGGGGGCCGTCGAGGTTGCAGGACAGGGTGGGCTTGAGAGCTACTTTTAAGGCTTTCAGGAGAGCAGACAGAATGCCACACTGACAGGCCCACAGATAAAGACACCTCCCTGTAAGTAAACTGTGCCCGCAAGGGATTCTCCTGCCTCAGCTCTCCGCCGGTCTCTTGAGATGATGCTAGAGTGGAACCTTGTCTCCAGCACACACATTAAATGCCACCGCCTAGCGTGTCCCTCACCGGGGCATTTTTTTCTCAGTCTCTTTTCCTGCAGCAGCGGAAGGTTAGGCAGTGACCCAGAGATTTCAGGTACACGGGGTTTCCCACACCCTTCTGCTGTCCGTGGACTGCTTTCTCTTCTGAACCAGGCTACGTGTTTTCCTATATCCGTGTAACTGTTTGGGCTTTCCCTCGGCATGGTGTCCCTGCTTGTCACTGCCCTGCCCAGGGGTGTAGGGATGACCTTTCAGACCCAGAGCAAACTTAACTTTGTTGGGGAAAGTCTCCCTGGTCTTTCTCCCCATCCCTTGCCTGCCATCCTTACTACGTCCTCTGTCCTTCTGTGGTCTGCACAGTAGTTCTCTACGGACAGGGCAGGTACCCTTCATTGTTGTTCTTGGGATGAACACCAGTGTTGACCCTAGGTGATAAGTTGCCTAGAAACAAGTTCTCTATCTTATGCACGTGCACACTCAAGTACCTGGCTTGCCCTGGGCACAATTAAACAAAACTACTGAGTCCAGAATGGTGAGCCTGGAGGAAGGTTGAAGATCACCCATTTCGTTTCCGGATTTTCTGGAGGAACCTGGCCCCTGTGCAGAAACCTTTCTATGCTCTCATAAGAAAGGCACTGGGAATAAACTCAAGGGAATCAGGAGGCTGGAAGTGCTGGCCAGATGGCAGCCCTGATGGCCCAGTAAGGCACTTCAAACCCTCACTAGGTCCTGCAGCCTCAGCGTGGGTTTCTTGGGCATGTATTTCCTTCCCGTGGCTAGATGGCAAGGCTGGAGAGTTTTACATCTCTATAGATCTCAAGGCAGTACTGCTCACAGAAGAGTCTGGGGATAGGGGAACCAGTGGCTGGAGACTTGCTTGACAGCTCCAGGCCAACAAATCTTCCCAGAGTAGTATGCTTCCCAGCCAATCTGAGAGTTGCCAGGTACCCCTGGAATTTATTTGCTCAATTCAACACCTCATGCTTCAAGGCTTCTCCACTACCCTCCTCCTCCCCCATTACCTCAAGGAGGCAGATAAGGCTTGAAGTTGTGCAATCTCTGGGTGACCTCTGACACCCCCCCCCTTTGAAGGGCCTCTGTGTGGCCAGGCTTCCATCACTCCCCCAACCCCCCCCACCCCCGCTGGCCAGGAGTGAAACTCCTACCTCTGACTTAACTAAGTGGCTTAAGGACTTGGTTTAGCTTTCTCTGTCCACTTAAGTGGGCCAGAGGCTCATGTAAGTGAGGTCCAAAGAAACTGCTTAAAGGGAAAAAAACTAAGAGCCCTGATAGGGCAGTGTGGGCTCAGAAGCCCGGGCAGGGCAGCTCTAGCTGAAGCATGCCAGGCTGCCGGTTTACAACTGCCTTTGCCCCAAGCTTGGCGTTCAGAAGAGCTGCTTGGAAAGCTGCCCAGGAGCCACCCGGGGTGTGTTGGGTTGTGGGGCTCTGTTTTCTGTGGCTGTGGTTTAAGGGAGGAGAGGACAGGGTGTGGGAGTGGTTGTTGATTTGGTCCTTTTATTTTTGGCCGGTTCTGGCCCCTAAGAGTTAGGGTTGGAGGTTTGAGAAGCAGCATGTCTTCCCCAGAGGGATGTTCGTGGTCAATGCTTCCACTTCCTGGGAACTGGGTAGGGGGGGACCGGCCCAGCTCAGCCCGGCTAGCCTTGGCTATGGGGAGTCCAACGAATTCTCACCCAAAACATTTGAGACTGACCAAGTAAGCGAACACTGTGGGAAGGAATTAGGAACTGATGTGGGAATTGGGGACTGCCCAAAAAGGCACGCATAAACGCATGCACATGCAAACGCACAAACACATGCATGTATGTGTACTCACACATGCATACACACATACACACACACGTACAGCAGTGCATATAACCTGCCCTTGGAGTTTCTTCCTCCCCCCTGCCCAGGAGAGGGTGCCTTCCACAGGGCACAGGTGGAGCTGGCATTTGGGTCTGGGCCTCAGGATGCAAACTGAAGGTAAACAGGAAGAAGGAGACACAGCCCCAGACAGTGCGCATGCAAAATCACTTTCTATTTGAAAGTCCACAAAGGATCACCCTGGAAATCCCCGATCAGAGGCTGTTGTTTAACAAAGTGCAGTGGCGGTCTGCCTGTGGCTTCCACACTGGCGGGTGAAGCGGGGCTGGCCATTGTCGCCGCTGCTGGGATGACCCGGGCCTTTTTTGGGTTGTCCTCGATTCCCACATCAGAGCTAGGGAAGAGCTCCCCAGAGTCAAGCCACCCTTCTCTGAAGCGCACACCTTCCCGCAGCAGCTTCCTCCTGGTCATGTTCCAGCGAACATGAACACCACGGACTCACCACAACTCGGTTTTATGTTTGCCGAAGCCCTGTCAGGCCAGTTACCCAGGCAACTATCCTTTCTTCTCCTTTTTGAACGTTTTCACGTGTGCGTGATGTGTGTGGATGTGCACCTGTGTGTATGTGCAGGCGGGGATGCGTGTGTCACAGCGGCACACGGAGGTCAGAGGGGGCCCCTGGGTGCTGGTTAGAGGTCTTCTGCCTTGTTGTAGATAGGCTCTCTTGTTTGTTGCTGGGTTTGCCAGGGCAGCTGGCCTGTGAGCCTCTGGGAAATTCTCCCGTCCCCACCTGCTGAGTACAGACACACGATACTGAGAATGAGAAATTAGGTTTTACAGGTCGAGTGTGGTGGTATATGCCTTTAATCCTAGCACTTAGGAAGCAAAGGCTAGCCTCGTCTACATAGCAAGTTCTGTGCTAGCTAGGGCTACACAGTCAGACCCCATCTCAAGGTAAAAAGTACACAAAGGGAAAACAGTTACCAAAAGCTGAACAAAGGCCAATAAGATGGCTCAGAGGTAAATGCACTTGCTACCATGTACCTGAGTAGATAGATAAATAGATAGATAGATAGATAGATATGGAGAGAGATAGATAGATGATAGATAGATAGATAGATAGATAAATTAGTTTTGAAAAAATAATTTGAGAGCTGGAGAGATGGCCCAGTGCTTAAGAGCACTGGCTGCTCTTCCAGAGGACCCGAGTTCAAAACCCGGCTCCCACATGGTGGCTCACAGCCTCCTGCAGCTCTAGTTTCAGAGGATATGACGCTGTCTTCCATCCTGTGTACGCACCATATACACATACAGGCCAACGATCATACATACAAAATAAAAACAAACAAAGCTTTAAAAGGCAAGTTGAGTAGCTTTCTCAGAGTCGCACAGCTACAAAGAGAGCCCCTTGGATCCTTACTGCGTCCGGCTGCGGGGCCTCCTTCCTAGCCCCTGAAGTTTCCACTCTCCTCAGCACACACCACTGTCATCCCGTGGACCGGGGGTCAATAAGTAAGCAATACGCAGTGCAAATGTGGTCAGCCGCAGGTGTTTTGGCAAGTAGGAACTGTCACCCTGTCTGGTGGCTTGGCTGCCGTTGTCTTTAATGACTGACGTTAGTAATGGAGTTCTATCAGAGGCCCCAGATTCTTTCTCAGGCCTTGCAATTCCCACCTGTCCTAGGCAGTGTGCCTGGGGCAAGTCGTCCCCGTCCCCCCCCCCCCCCCGCCTCTCTGTGACTTAGATTCCTCTGTCTCAGAAGCGGGATCTTTTTTTTTTTTGGTTTTTGAGACAGGGTTTCTCTGTGTAATCGTGTAATCCTGGCTGTCCTGGAACTTGCTCTGTAGATGCCAGTTGTCCTCGAACTCACAGAGATCTGCCTGCTTCTGTTTGGGATTCCGAATGCTGGGATTAACGGTGTGCACCACCACCGCCTGGCTAAGCAAGGTCATTCTTATCTCTCAGGCTGTCCTAAAGGTCAGGGAGAGCCTACATGCCAAGAGTCTAAGAAGTCATGAACTCCTAACACTGCTTCCCCAAAGGCGGTTGAGGGATGCTTAGCCTGTCCAGCAGCTCACTGTGTGTCTTAACCCCGGGAGTGAGGGCTCTGGGACTCCATGGAAAAAACAGGGACTGGGATTCAGTAGCCATCTTATTCATGGGATGCATTCCTATCACCCTGCTCCCCAGGAAATGCCTGACACCACACATAACAGGGCCCATGCACACTACATTTGCCCCTAAAACAAATCATTGAGGACAGTTAAATTTATACTTGGGCACAGCAAGAAATAAACCACAATGCCCAATAACAGAAGGGGAGAATTCTAATACAGGTAAGTAAAAGTCCTTTTATTTGAATGTACACCGTTTTCTTTCTCAAGACGTGTAATTCTCCATGTAATATTTTCAGATCATAGTTGATCGTAGTAACTGACCCACATGGGATCTTGCTTGAGCCCTGGCTGACCTGGTAATGTGTTATGTTAAGTGCAGGCAATCGCCCTGCTGGAATTACAGGCATGCACGCCTGGGCCCAGAGGATGGCGGGTAACTGAAACAGCAGAAGGTGGATCTGTGGGTAAGGCAGGACTCCCGTGACCTCAGGACTCTTGGAGTGGAGAGATTCTTAAGCCCCACTCTAGAAAACTCACCTCGGAACATGTCTCCCACAGGGCACATACCCCCGAGGGCTCCCCACTTCCGAGCAAGCTTCAGACGGCATCTATAGTCAACCCTCATTCCGTGTCTGCAGCAGACATCGGCCTGCGCTTCTGCTATTACGGCCATTAACCCAGGGGCCACAGAATGCAAGTGAGTGGGGGAAGAGGCCACGGAACTCCATCAGGGCCACGGCAACAGGCCTTCGGTGGTCTCCTTCCCCCACCCTTGTGTCCTGCATGCAATCTGGTCCGTGTATGCTGGCTCCCGCAGAGTCTCACACACACCCAAACCAATTCCTTAGAGCATGTAGCCGGCGCTGACCCCAAGCCAAGGTTTGAAGGATGGCTCTCCAGATGACAACTGCTGCCCTTCCTTCTCAAAGGGGCAGGTTGGGGCGAGCAACGGACAGGTCCCCCACTCGCAGGCATGACTGGGGAGGGGTGGGCCCCTCGACTCAGACTACGTAAGATGGTCTGGGGCAGCATCGCACCCTGGCAGTAAGGACTGCTAGGGTGCTTCTGTATGCTCTTGGGTGGTCTAAGATCTCTCTGTAAGTCACCATCCTGGATCCATGATGACCTTCTGAATATGGTTACTCTGTACCAGCAATTGCAAGTGTGCGCGGTGCTAAAGCAAACCGCCCATCTGTACATAGCTGTGTACATAAACACAGCCAGAGTTTCAATACAGCTCTGGGTGACTCGGAGCCTAGTCCCGGAAGTTCTTTCTTCCAGCCTGTGGAGGCCACACAGAGCTAGCCTGCCTCAGGGCAGCCAGGGACACTGCAAATCTACCAGAGCAAGGGCTCTCAAAATGAGACTTCAAACAGTAGCATCAACACCAGCCTTTTTTTTTTTTTTTATCACAAACACAGATCCCTAGACACCATTCTATACCTACTGAGAACCCTGCTGGGTCTTAGCGATTTGTCCTAACAAGCCTAGCAACCAATGTTAGCACCTGCTCGAGCGCTAGAGAGATGGCTCAGAGGCTAAGAGAACTTGACGCTTTTGCAGAGGACATAAGTTTGGTTCCCAGCATCCATATGAGATAGTTCAAAACTTCACAACTCCCTGTAACACACACACACACACACACACACCGTGTCTAAGGCAAAGGCAGGCACTTTGGACAGGCACTTTGGACAGGGCTATTGAGGGGGAACACAACCAGCTGTAGAGTGAGCCACCAGCCTCTTTATCTACCAGTGTCCCTAGTATCCCGCAAGGCGGAAGTTGCTGAGATCGGGAGGGAGCTGGCAGTTCTTCCAGGATGGAAGGACAACCATGAGGCCTGATAGTCTCAGAGTTAGAAAAGCTAAGGCTGGCCACTCCAGATGAGGGTCAAGACAGAAGCGAGAGGATCTGAGGTCCAGCGTGGGAATTGTGGGGCGAAGTTCCACAGTCCATGCCTGGCTTTGAACACACACTGCACCGTTTCCGCCATTGTCCCGAAAATATCTCATTCCCCTACCCCTCACAGAACCATGCCTGCTCCGAGCACAGCAATTCTGCAGTAGTTACACCCTGCCATTCCTTCCTCTCGCCCACGGCGGCTCCGCAGGACTGGACTGCATGGGGACGGCTCTCAGACCCTTGAGGACAGTGGCCACGCTTTCTAGGCTCTTCTTTTGTCAGAATAAAAGCCATGCTTTCCCCCAAGTAATTCCCCTTTACCTCTTCCTGTGTACTTTGCCATCTGAGAAGGTTCTAGAAGCTTCTCTAAGCCAGTGCCCAGAAGCCCTCATCTGCCACTTCCTGTTGGCCCAAACTCACCAAATCCCACTTACTTCGGTCGGAGCAGACAGCACAGAGTTGAAGGAGGTAGAGAGCCCTCTCCTGAAGAACAGGCAGGGGCAGGAAATCCTGCCTCCTTTGTACTCATCCCTTGTCCTTGGAGGCAGAACCCAGGAAACACAGCCTGCTCTTCAGCTGCCTCCCTGCTTCTAATTTCTCCAGGAAGTGCTCTCCAGGCTCACCTCACCTGCCTCGAGAGAGGCCTGGGCTAGATGTGGAAGCTCAAGCCATGCATGCCTGCCCTCTGTGAAGTGGGCGGAAACCCATTTCCCAGCATCTCCTTGGTTCCCAGAATTGGGGGTTGGGGGGCGGATTCCCTTAGCTTGGAGTTGGTAAACACCGGTCAGGGTCTCTGCAGTTGTCTGGGACCGAGTCTGTCTACAGGAAAGTAGACATCTTCCTGGGACAGATGGGCTATTATCTTCCAGAGGAAGCCCTTGGGCTGGGCTGGGCTGGGCTGGGCTGGGAGCCTGTAGATCTGGGACAGAGGCCCTCAAGTGCTGTGGGGCATGGGGCGTTCTTCAGCAAGGCTGTGTCTTGCAGCTCCATTTGCACATGAGGATTCTACAGTGCCTCCCTGGAGGCTGTAGAGGAACACACAAGCACACACGTGAAGGGGAGGCGGTCTGGCACATATGTGGGTGTCTACTGTTGCTATGGGCAGCTCTGCTCTATACAAGTGGATGACGGGTCAAGTCATACGGGGCTGAAGGGCTTGAGGTCTTGCAAGGAAGGACACTATTCCCTCATTGGACCCGAGTAAGTCAGGAAGAAGGTGACGATGATGCCAAGATCTCCCATGAAACTGAACGTGAAAACGACCAGCTAACTAACACTCTGGGTCACAGAGAGGAGGTCAGGTCACGTGTAAGACCACAAACTGCCTGCCCGAGCTCCTGAACTACTTTCTCTCTTATCTTGTAGCTGTGCATTAATATCAGGTGAGTGCGCATGCTCTGGGACCCTAAATCCACACAGTAGCCAGCTTTCCTGAACCCAGAGTCAGACAGGCTCTCATCTTGAGTGCCTTCTAAGGAAGGGGTGTCTGTTGTCCCTTTGCATGGCCTGACCTAGCTCTGGTGACAAGTCCCTGCCTGGGGGGGGGAGGCGGGGGGGGGGGGGGATGAGCCAGTATAGATGCTGGCTTACTGACTAATCCTGTGTACCTTGATGGTTCAGTTGCGATTCCTCCTCTGACCTAGCGCTGGAACTGTAGCAAGTGGTAGACTAAGCAACCCTGGGGTACACAACCATCTTCTTCAGTCACTCTTGTAATTTCTGTAGGAAGGCCTGATCTAAACCCATTTCAGGGCTTCTGAACCACAGGAAAGCAGGATGGGAAGAGGGTGTACCTGCCTGCTCCAGATGCATCCCTCAAGAAGCCCCCTAAAAGGAGATTCCCAAGGATTCATGCCCGGAGTTAGGAGGCACCATGCTTCCTGAAGCAGCTTCTAGAATGACCAGCTTTTTCCACCATGACCCACCTAGGCCTGATAAGCACCATCCTTCTAGTCTTCTAGCTTAGCTTTGCAGCTGGTTGGCTATGGAATCCAGGAAACACTGCTGTTTATCTCAATACTCCTCTGGCTCCAGAAACAGCATGGCCGCCTCTTCCAGAGACACTGGAACGGGCTCCCTGAAGCACTTATCAGCCAACAAGATGTTCCAATGACATCAGCTTTCTCCGAGCTAGACAGATGCCCCCCCCCCCACTTCAAAGCCTGGCTTGTTCCCTGGGGCCCTTTCCCTGAGTGCACTGGGTGCGTGGACGAGTCTTTAAGGCAAAACATCAATCAAACACAACTCTTACCATCTGCAGGCCCTGCCCGTGCAGAGTCTTCCTCGCTTAGGCAGAGCCCACAGTGCCAAATGTGTCCAAGGAGGGCCTTTAGTGATGAGGCACTGTGGCGGCTGAGATCAACCCGCTGCCTGGCAGGGTGCTGTGAACTGAATTTGCATCAGCAAAAAGCATCTCTGCAATGACCACTGAGTGTCAGGAACTGTTCTGGGTGCTGGGAGGGACACTTGACAACAGAGGCAAAAGATGATAAGCTCACCAGCTAGGGTTAGCATGCCAGGGTAGGGGGAGCATGCTCAAAGGGGGCTGCTCAAGGAGGGTACCTGCAAGCAGAGACTTGAACATGGCAGCAAGCAAGCCACAGCTGACCTGGGGGAGCAGGGGCCTGGGCAGAGGGGACAGTAGTACACAGGCTTCAAAAAGAAGGGTCCAAAGTGTCAAATGACAGAAGGCAGGTTAAG